>NC_141930.1:29209107-29360622 GCF_057802395.1 Ceratotherium simum simum | reverse complement strand
TCTTCCTCCGCAAAAAGAGGAGGGTTAGCATGGATGTTAGCTCAGGGCTGATCTTCCTCACACACACACACAAAAAATCATGTTGTGCCTGGAGCTGACATAACATATATTCAACATAATCCCTTCTGGATTCTAAAATCTAGTTGCTAGTTATATATCAAAGGCTTAAAATTTCAGGTTGGTTAAATATTTCTAATGCATGGTATTAAGCTTTCTGAAGCATGAATTTAACCTAGGCAATTATCTAATCTATTAAAAAAAATGTATGTTGCCACAACAGGCTTAAGATAAGTATCTTTTTTTTTTCAGACTCAAAATGAATATAGGAAGTGAGTCAAAATAATCTGAACTTCTCTGGCTTTTTTTTTTTCCAGTTCCTAGCATCAATACTTTTCCCACCAAGTGTGGCAGAATATCCTTGTTGCCATGAGGGGAAATATTCACGTCTTTGTTTTTGCACAAGAAAAACTGAAATTGACTGGCCTAGATGCAAGGGCCTGGTGATAAGAAAAGGTGGGGCAGCTTTTCAGATGGGTTGGCTAAGAAAGGAGGGCAGTGGGCAGAATATGTCACTGGAAGATTTTACCACAAAGGTACAAAACAGAATCTAAGTGTTAGAGTTGGACAATTCTTTGAAATGGTAGAATCTAAATTCTAGATGAAGAAACAGTTAGAGGCAACATGTTATTAGATACAACCTACACATCTAATTACTGGAGAAAAGGAGGTTTGGATGCCCCATAAATTTTACCCTTTTTAAGGTTTTCCAGCCCATGTGAAACTCTCCAGAGTCCTCCTTGAAAATAAGAGACTCTTTTAGAAAACTAGTTTTTAGCAAAGATATATATGATTATACTGCCATGGACCAGTCATTATGTAATCATCCCGTATGTGATGCTTTTTAAATGTAATTGTCAACTTTCATGGCTACTTCCAGTTAACATTCTATCCCATAAACAAATGGTAGAAAACACATGGAAAATTCTCTTTAGCTCAAAAGGAATGTCTCCCAACTTTTTTATATCCATTCTTATCCCTGGGGTATTAATTTCACAAAACTCTTTTTATATCCTGATGGTGTGAGATGGTTGAAAAATGAAGCTTTTGGTCAATTGTTTATTAAAGGTCCCGCCTGTAGCTTCTGTTTAGTAAAAGGGGCAGGCAGGAAGAGACAGGACCTTGGATGAGAACCTTGCCTCTACCAAATTGTTTCTGCTTTTCTTCTCAGTTACCAGACAGCTCAGCAGCCTAAAGAGAGATATGATGAAGGATATACAAATTAGGTTTTTCCCATTCTGAGAACCAAGAGGGCAACCAATGAGCCAGAGGTTACCTCCCCGTTTGAAACCAAATAGTACATTGAATTTAGGGCTAAGACAAAAACATTGTAAAAGTAAGAGCAAACGCATCCTTCCTATTGATTCTTTTTTCAGTTTTTACTAAATTCTTTTCACAGTTTGGATTGGAACTTTCTAGTAATGATAATTATTGCCATTTTATGTCATAGCTTCAATGCAGAAATGGTGAAAGGATGAGTTACAAACAAAATTACTGGGGATACAGTCTTTATCTGTACTGACACTCTACCAAGCAAATTGGAAACAAATACTACTATCACTCATATTCTGGTTTGATTAATAACATCTAATAGAAATATAGAAGCATTTTGCTCAGCATTAAACCATTGCACAAATAAACTTGTTTTCAAATGGCAAGGATTTTTGCTTCTGACATTTGTTCTTCATTCTCCAGTTACTTTAAGTAAATAAGTTTCACATCTAACTACCTCAGCTACTGTTGTTTTATTTAGAAACATGAAATTATGCACTTTGTAACCAACAAGTTTTTCACTTAAAATTTCAAAAGCATACTTGGTGCAAAGCAATTTTCAAAACTTTGTATATGACATAAGCAACCCAACCACAGAGGGTTGTACTTAATTTTGTTTGTTTGTATCTAAGTTCGATTTGGGGTAAAATCCTCATTTCCACTCAACACCAAGAGAAGCTACTCTATATTTGCTTAATTTGCCTTAAACATCTTGTGCTCCTTTCCCTGCTCAATTTTTTTTCTTTGTTTTAAATCTAACTCTGAAAAGAAAATGTAACAGGTGGCAGACGAACAGCAAACTGAAGAGAATGCACCAATCATTTCTCAGTTCCCTGTTGTCAGCTCTCTGCATGACATTCTGATTGTGCAAAATTGCCATTCCCGTGCTTCTCTCTCCCGTGACCATGACAGGAATAAGGTCTGAGAGACCCCACGTGTGTTTAGGGAGCAGTGTAGACATTCCCCCCAGTACAGCACAGTGCCTGGACCCGAATGATAACCTTGGCAGTTGTTGTGCTTTTACTTTGTAAACATTGTACAAATGTATTTGG
This sequence comes from Ceratotherium simum simum, assembly GCF_057802395.1. Taxonomy (NCBI): domain Eukaryota; kingdom Metazoa; phylum Chordata; class Mammalia; order Perissodactyla; family Rhinocerotidae; genus Ceratotherium; species Ceratotherium simum. The sequence continues at coordinate 29,358,241 of NC_141930.1, read as the reverse complement.
AATTTTATTTGAAATGAAGAATTAAACTAGTTATGAAATTTTGTTCCTTCCTGTAAATATATATATTCAAACTCCATGTATCCAAACATTCCTTTAGCGTTCGGATTGTAAGAGTGTCTCTATTGGCTGGGGCCGCCATCGCCGGCGCGGTCCCACGTGCTCTAGTGAAAGCACAGTGTGTAGAGTATTTGATGTCTACAGTACCATAGTTATTTTGGTCTGTTAAGTAAGTTGCAATTTGTGATGAAATGAAGTGGAAAGTAGTGCTTCATAATGAACAAATTTTCTTGGTTACATGATTTTTCCTGTAAAACTTTAAAAAAAAAGAAAACTTGAAATTTTATATATTTGGATTTTGTAGATTTTTTTTTTATTTTATTGCAACACAAGGTACCAAAATCATTAAATAAAGTACACTGTGGTCATTTTAACAGAAGTCTGAGTTCCTAATTCTTTTTAAGTCCAGGAAGAGAGCAGGACATCATGGGTCTAAGATGGGACGAGAGGAGGAGAAGGCCGTATTCACAGGCTGAGTCTCAAAACAAAGTGACTTAAACCTAAAAATAAACAAAGCTGAGTTCTGCCAAATGTGAAATAAATTTAAAATTAAATTATACTGATTTCTAGGATATGTTTCACTTATTTATTTCACTTATTTTATTTCTGAAAAGTGCTAAAGAATGTTTCTCTAGAATCACTATAAAAGCAAAGGGATGTTTCAGATCACAAAGAGGCTTAAGAACCAAATAATTTGGTTAGACACTAATAGAAGGAAAAATTGTCAATGAACAAAAGTACTTTTTAAAAAGATGATGTGTCTAAGTGCCTGATTCTTCTACAAAATGAGGATTTTGGCTTTACATAACTGTTTTTCTTAAAGTATTCTAAATTTTAGTTTTAAAGAAATTTTTTATTTTCTATGCAGTTGGTAAGAGGTCTACTGGTTTATAAAAGCCTCCCTTTGCAAAATGTTAAAAGGGAACTGTACCATGAGCTCTGACTATATGTGTAGTCACTGCCACAGATAACAAATAGAAACATAAACAAAACTATTAGAGGGGCCGGCCTGGTGGCATAGCGGTTAGGTTCGCGCACTCCACTTGAGCAGCATGGGGTTTGGAGGCCTGGATCCCAGGCACGGACCTACACACCACTCATCAAGCCATGCTGTGGCAGCGTCCTACATAAAAAATAGAGGAAGATTGGCATGGATGTTAGCTCAGGGCCAATCTTCCCCAAGCAAAAGGAGGAAGATTGAAAAAGGTTTTCAAGAATTCACTTGTTTCTTTTTTAGAGTAATTCATCTGAGTTTTCTTTTTTCCTGACTATAAGAGTAACACATGCTAAATGTAAAAATACTTGAAGCCCACCATTTTGATGTACTTACTTCTTCCTAGTCTTTTTTGTAAGCATTTATATTTTTTACGCTGTGATCTTAACAAATAGTTCTGAAAATCACAACCATTTGACATGCATGGTATTGGGGTTATAAATATGACTGAAACACATTTTCTTCTTAAAGAATGCAGTCTAGTAGGGAAATGAGTCCAGATACACTAATTATTATACTATTTGGTGGTAAAAGCAAAAGTAGAGATCTGCACAGATTATTGTGGGAGCATCTAACACAGCCTGCAAGGGAGTGTGGTGGGAGAGGGAGTCACACCCTGGAAGGAGCCTGGGTCCTTGAATGAGTGGATGGAGCAGAGTCCCCACTGGACTCTGGCTGAGCCAAAATGGACATGAGCGAAATATAAACGTCTACTGGGTTGAGCTACTGACATCTGGGGTTGTTTGTTACAGCGGTTAGCCTTTTCCGACTTTTAGAGGAGCATTCCATGGACCAGTGATGTGCAAGCAGCTCAACCATGAGTCTGATCAGCTCAACTCTACCTGAGATCCAAAAACAAGGAGGAAAAGACTGGCTATTTGTCTATCCTATTTCTTGTTCACTACAATGAGTGGGTATTGTTATTATAATCTGAAAACAAATAAAATTTCTATTTAAGGGGAAATTTTTAAAAAAGAAAAACACACCATATTCCTGAATTAGAAAACTTAGTTTGTAAGGAATGCAATTGCCCCTAATTAATCTAGAAACACAATACAACTCCAAACAAAGCCACAAAAATATTTTATAAAACTTGACAAAATCATTACAAAGGTTATATGGAAAAATAAAAGCACTAGAATAACCAAGTGTTTTGTTTTTAAATAAGAATATTGATGGAGCGGTGCCCTCCCAACTTACTATAAGTTATAAAACCATAGGACTGTACTACCAGCACAAGAATATATAAAAGAGAAACAGAATGTGTACATATTATAAAAATGAATTTAGTATATGATAATTTTAAATTAGCAGAAAAAGGATGGCCTCTTCAACAGATGGTCTTAGGATAACTAAGTCACCACTGGGGACATCTCCTACCCAAAGTCATATCATAGAGATTAAAGATATAATTCTGAAAAAGCACAGCTCTAAAAATAGAATATTACTATCACCAAAGGTGGGAAATATTTCCTAAGTTTTATTCCAAATGAGAGAGAGAAAGAGACAGAGGGAGATTACAATTAATAAGAAAGTAGCCTAAGGATATATTTCCATTACTTCCCATAAAGGAGAAACACAATGTCCAAAAATCAACTGAAAGAAAGTATTGAACCCAGGCCAGTCCATTGGCATAGTGGTTAAACTGGCACACTCCACTTCAGCAGCCCGGGGTTCACCAGTTTGCATCGTGGGTGCAGACCTACGCACTGCTCATCAAGCCCTGCTGAGGCAGTGTCCCACAGAGAGCAACCAGAAAGATGTACGGCTATGACATACAACTGTCTATTGGGGCTTTGGGGAGAGAAAAGGAAAAAAGGAGGAAGATTGGCAACAGATGTTCAGAAAAAAGCAACTGAACCCACTAGTTGGGCAAATATCCTAAAACGTATATACAAACATATTTATAACAGGGATTACTGGAAATACTTGAAAAACAAACAATAAGAAATAAAATAAACTATGGTATCTCCTTATAAGAGACACCCCGGAACAATTTAAAATAATAAATATTTTAAAAGTATCCTTATTGTATTAAATAACCATGTTAATTGTTAAAACTTCATTTTGAAAGTAAAGAACAAAGAAACAAGTGTCTTGATAAGCCATAAACAAAAATGCAGTCAGACATTAGAATACTAAGCAAATAATGGTATAATGAGCAAAAAATATTGAAAGGAAAGAGAACTGGCTCTAGCTGAATACGCAGCTATCTGAGAATGGTCTTGTCTGACACACCAGTTGATCAGTGAGTATGAAACCGGCAACTATGCTAAGTGTGAATTGAATTTATTTGACAGGTTTTTGAAAAAGATATTACCATGTCGGGGAGCAAGTGAAAGTTTCTCTGAAGGGTGTGTACCTAGAGCTGGTTTACAGAAAGTGGTTGGGTCTGGAGAGACTTCAGGAAAATGCTGCGTTTTTCAGATAATCAAAGTCCTAAAAAAGAGAGGAATTGAGAAATGGCCACCTTCAACATGTGTGCAGGAAACCAGGATTGCTGAAGGAGTGTTGCAAAGAAACCCCTGTGTTATTCAAGATGGTCAGAAGTGTAACAGCACCTCCTACAGGCAAGAGGATCTCAGTTGTATAAAAGAATCAAAAGCCAACAATCTCCTAAACAGTTTAACTGAGGTAGTGCTGTCTTTAAAAGCCTCCGACTCATTTCCAGGCAACTCCTTATCATTTTTCTATATACGACCAAGCCTGCCAAGCGCCCTGTTCCACCCTGACCCCTCACACCCCAGACGCCGTTGCTGCCTTTCTGTCTCACAGGCAAAATAATAGACACAAACTCTGGCCCTCCTCCTGAAAACCAAAATCTATCTGTATTTGCGAGCATCCTTGCCACTGTCTATAAGAGACATTCCTACTTCTCTCCCAGGGCTTAAACTCTCACCTGTGTTTTTTTGTTTTTGTGAGGAAGATCAGCCTTGTGCTAACATCTGCCAATCCTCCTCATTTTTTGCTGAGGAAGATTGGCCCTGGGCTAACATCCGTGCCCATCTTCCTCCACTTTATATGGGACGCCGCCACAGCATGGCTCGACAAGTGGTGCGTCAGTGCGCGCCAGAGATCCAAACTGGCGAACCCCGGGCCACCGCAGTGGAGCACACGAACTTAACCACTTGTGCCACCAGGCGGGCCCCCCACCTGTTTTTTAATTCCATATTTTCCACTTCATTTATGGGACATCACTGCGTTTACTCTCCCCTGTCTTTCATATCTTTCCTGAGACCACTTCCATTTTATCTACCATAGTGCTGAAGTCACCCAGGACAAAACCAAAACCCAAAGTTGTGTCCCTCCTGCCCTCTCTCTCCCCGACTCTTCTTTCTGTCTCCTCTTCTGCCCTTTGTTCTATTCTTCTTCAATGAAGAATTTAAAAATTTAACATTATTCATTCAAAAGTAGGAAATAAAAGTGTAAATTCTTTCAGAGTAGGGATCAGACCATGGTGGGGTTTTTTTCGATTGAATGAATCAAGGAACATTACCATAGACAAATTCATTAAATTCTTAGAACCTAACTTTTCTCATCTGAAGGAGGGTGGTTATGGTGAAGGTAGAGATACTGTATGGAAATCAACCAGCACAGTGGCTACGACTTCTTAGTAGATAGTAATAAACAATAGATGTTACTGCTACTGAACTAACTCTCGAAAATCTAAGTTGCCAATTCCCAAGTTCAATGGCCTCTTTGCTCTTCCTCCTACTTGACCTTTCTTGGCTGCTTTTGACACTGTTGGATGTTTCCCTCTTAGAATTTAGGGATGTGATTCCCCACCAAGTCTGTCCTGCCTCTGTGTTCTCCCTTTCCTCACTCTTGGTGGCACTTCCTCCTCTTCCCAAACTTAAATGTGGTGATTCTTGATGTTCCTTCCTCAGCCCTCTTCTCTTCTTTCTCTAGGCACTGTCCTAGGCCACTTCTATGGCTTTAGATATATCTTATACACAGAAGATCAGCAAAAAAAATCTCATCTTGCTGGGTTCAGACATATACACTCCTATTCAAAGAAAAAAAAAGATCACCTTTCCCCCAGGTTTTAGAACTATTTACTCACTAGGTATGCTGTCTGAAATGTGTTCCCATTTCCTTTTTGATATATCGTCCAAGAATGGGTTTTCCAGAATAAATTTCACATAGAGCAGAAAGATTTGGGGTATAGTTATTTCACCATTGATCTTGGTCCATTCCTTATTGCCTTCAGGAATTGCTTGTGATTGTTTGTTAGTATTATTGACCTTGATTACCCTTTGACTTCATAGAATATATAACTCAAAATACCTACCTCTGTTGAGACTTATGCAAAACCACTGCGACCATCAAGTGTTGTTTAGTGAATCTTTCCAGTGGGTGAAATAGGAATGTGTTCTGCCCCTGCCCTTTCTCTTTAACTTGCACCTTAATAATCTGATATTCTTTTTTGGTGAATTAGATACATCCTCTTTCTTTCTACCCAACTCATATATTGGAAAAAATCATTCTGTGTGCCAATGAAGTTATTTTACTGGCATGAACTAGGTCAAGCCTTTACAGACAACCTACCTGTTAGCTAACTACCCTTGGACTATAGATTAAGATTTCTACATCTAGATCATAAATGTTGTAAATATTCTTCAAAATTTAAGCAATGTTTAAATATATGTAGCAAGTCAATATATTCAATTATTTAGGACACAATATGTTTAAGTGGAGGGTTCATTAGGAAATGACATTACCCAAATTTTGATTCTGTGGGTACAACACCAACTTTAATGTGTTTAAGACTAGATTATCATACCTGGACATTTGAGACCTCCATCAAGAATTCGTTAGGTATTGGTGGGAATCCAAAACAATTTTCTGAGGAAAATCTTTACCCTGCATGCCAGGCCTCCTTCCTCCAACCTCTGGTGAAAAGAGAATGACATTCTATTCAGGCACAATTTTTTGAATTCACAAAAAGATATAAACAACTCAAGTGCAATTGCCTGTTGAAGTATGGCTCTTCTCTAAAAATGTTGATAGATATACTACCTGTGTTCCAAATTTTTATCATAGTATATAAACTGATATTTTCTTCCACTCAATAATTACCTAAATTTGGAATGAAGAATACACATCAAGAGTTGCTTGAATGGCATGCAGTTCATATCTTTCTCTGTAGCAGAGGCTGTAAATTTTATAGCTACAGGAGTCAGGCAAGCAATGTAAATGAGTGAGTCTATGGCAAACTAAAAAGCACACTCCCCATCTAAAGAGACAGCTGCCCAATGGCTGCCATACAGGAAGGCAAGCCTTGTGGTGCCAGGTCTTCTTACGATTCAAGAGAAGCAAAAACTAAAAATAAAATAAGATAAAATATAATATAGTATAATATGGATTTTTATATAGGAACTCTTAATAGTTAATCATTCAAAGAATTCAATTTTCTAAATTCTTCATGTTAAAAACAGTGTCTACTGACCAGATACAGCCTATGGGCAACCATTTGTTATCTTTCGAGATCTAGATTTTACTTTTTATTTTTGTTGAAACCAGATAGCTTGTAAACCTGGATCCCACCATCTTCCCCATAAGCAATTCCTCTGAATGAACTACTTTTTGGGGTGACGCCACTGGCCTATTTTAAATGACTTTTTTAAGTATGGCTCAAAAAAAATCTCACTTATTAGTAAATGTTTTCTATGGATATTGTTAAGAATCTTGTTCTCTATAGTCACATGATGCCCTCTTTATGGGAACCCATGTAATGTCTTTCAGATCTCAGTACCACGGATAGTTATAACCCCCAAATAGCATTTCTACCTTAGGAATACTGTGACTCAAATATTTCCCTCTATGCATTGAGTCATAGGAAACACAGAGGCCTCCCTCCAGCAAAATGTAAAGGTACACATATATGTGTGTTTGTATATATGTGTGTGTGTACGCTATAGACTTTGGGGTTTTTAAATCCTTACATTTCTGTTCTCCACTGCCAACTCCACTCTAAAAATTCCTCATTTTATGTTCTTTTTAAAAATTTTATGGTATGCCAGTATCTTTAAAAACTGCCTCAAATTGGTTTATTTTCAAATTTGAAAGCATAAAAATAGGCAAATCAACAAAGAAAACTAAATAGATTGATAGTGTTCATCCTCAGCCTTGAACTCTCTCCCTAACTCCATACACGTGTAACTTTGCTGACCAGACTTCACCACCCAATCATTCCATAATGATTCCACCTGAAATTCAACATACAAAGAACTCAAGTCATTATCATTTGTAGTTTCTCTTCATTCTTTAAGCATCATAATAAACGGCACATCAGTGCCAAAACCTCAGTGTTATCTTTGACTACTCCCCTCTTCCTCCCCAATATCCACTCTGTCACCAAGTCTTGTTGATTATATTATAGAAATATCTCAAATCTATCCCAACTGTTCTACTTCACATCTGTATCATTTCTCACCTTAAACTACTAAATTGACTCATTTCTCACCTGAACTACTAAATTAAATTTTATTTGAGTTCCCTGGCCTAACTATCCCCTCTCCAAGCCCTCAATTACTGGGCAGTTTTAAAATATCTTGCAGAGATCTTTCAAAAACACATGTAACTGAAATGTCTGGGCCTCACCAAACTAAGATTATAGAGTGAGTAAATAAGTAGGTAAACAAAAAACTTAAAGGTGGATTAGGCCACTTTCCATCTTCTTATATGATCAGACCTGAATCATGCCAGAAACCCCACAGTCTGCATGGCAGAGTGTGCAAATTGGCCATGGAGAAACATGTATGGGCAAGGGCAGAGTCCCGAGAGTTTCTCCCAGAATCAAAACTGGGTCAGAGAGATGTATGCTGGCACCACGAGATCGAGAGCAGAGGGGAAGGCCATGCTCTGTGGAGTGGACAGGAATCACACTGAATTTGTGAGCCAGGGGGCTTAAACACAGGGGACTCCTGACAGTAAGGCCAGAGGAGGAACACATGTCCCTTAAAGGAACCCCATCAGGACTGGTGGCTTAGAGGGAGTCTAAAGGGAGGAGTGCGATTGTCCACCAAGTTCAGGACTGAGTAGGTAGAGAAAGTGGGCAGGACAAAATAATTGGCCTGTTGGAGGACATGACTCCTTCCCGGGAAACTTACCCGAGACTCTTCCCTTGGCAGCTTCCCTCTGAGCCACCCATTTAGTCTTAAAAGAACAGAGACTGTTAGGTGCAGAAATGACTCCTCATTGGTTAAGGTCTTCTTCAAAGGTCTCTGAGCAAACACTGTTACTTCTTTGGAGAAGCCAGAGGAAAGCATGCTGCGTCCCAGCCCTCTCTAAGATCAGGCCAAGAGAATTGGTTGACCAGATGTTCAAGCAGGACCTATTCAATTCAAGGCAATAAGCAGTGATTCAGGGCCTCTGGTATGTAAGCAGTTGCTAAGTTGGGCCACTCTGATCCAGCACAAAGGTCTTGGAATAACAAGAGTGAAGAGCTGTCAAAAATCCCCTCTGGCACAACCTCATCCCAACCTATAAGAATATTATGAGAAACATCATCAAAACATCATCATATCATGGAAACACGATATTTTGATATTCCCCCACATCATTCTCTCCCAACTACATGTTATATGACAAATGGGCAATGGTGTGTTTCAGTGAATAGCCCCTCCCTAGTTAACTCCATTTCTTTATCTTCCACTAACTAACTCCTCAGGCCACTTCAGTCTGGCCACCACGCCACTGGGACAGCTCTCACCAAGGTCCTTACAGACTTTTTTATGACAAACTCCAATGGATACTTTTTTCCTCTACTTTATTTGATCTATCATCAGCATGTGATAGCCGGAAATTTAGATGTCTTCCTTGACTCCTCCTTCTGCCTCACCTCCCTCCAACATCCAGTCAATGACCAAAGTGAGTCTACCTTCTAAATATCTCTAAATTCTGCCCGGTTTTACCATCTCTCCTGGATTGTTACAACCTTTCCAGGTATTTGGTATCATTGCCTCCTTTCTTGTTCTAATCAAATCCATTTCACATAGAAACCAGAACAACCTTTCTAAAATGCAAATATGATCAAGTTGTTGCCATCAAACTTCAATGGTTCATCAGTGCCTTTAAAGTAAACTTCATACTCCTACGGCTTAGAGGGCCCTGCACAGCCTAGAACTCTTTCAGGTTCATCTCTCCTGACACTCTTCCCTCACCATGTTCTAGCCACAAAGAAATAATTTCAGTTTCCCAATCAGTTCTCTACCTGGACCTCTTCCTGCCCCTTTAGCTTTTCCTGCTCCTCACCACCTTCAATCTCAGCTTCTCAGTGCACTCCTTCCAGAGGCGCCTGGAGATCCCACTGCATCCTGGCCTGCCTTCAGAACACTTGCCCTCATGATTGTCTATTTTCTTGTTATCCCTTCAACAAGTGTGTAAGCACAACCTCAGGGACCATAGGTGTCTTGTTGACCATCGCGTGCCCAGCGCCTTGCAGAGGGCCAGATACATAGAACACAGACACCAAGTTGCTGATTCATGTTTTTATTTTAATCCCATTTGGGGGATCCTAATGAGATCATGATAGCACAGACAGACTCATCAGCATTTACTTTTGAGCTAATAAGGAATAGAGTCTGTTTTTTACATAGACTGAAGACTTTCCCTACCCTGAAGTTCAGAGAGCTTGGAACTGTAGAGTGCTCTCAAATATGATCATCATGTACGGATATTCGTGTCGTCATCAGCTCAGGCTGCCATAACAAAATACCATAGATTGAGTAGCTTTAACAACAGACATTTATTTCTCACAGTTCTGGAAGCTGAAAAGTCCAAGATCAATGTGCCAGCAGATTTGGTTCCTGGTGAGAAGCCACTTCCTGGCTCGTAGATGGCTGCCTTCTCACTGTGGACTCACCTGGCCTTTCCTCAGTCGTGGAAAGAGAAAGATTGTGAGCTTTATGGCCTCTTCTTTGAGAGCACTAATCCCATCTTGAGGACCCCACTCTCATGACCTGATCGAAACCTAATTACCTCCCAAAGGCCCCATCTCTAATACCATCCACGTTGGGGGTTAGGCTTCAATATATGAATTTGAGGGGGAGGGACACAGTTCAGTCCACAGCAATTTGTAACAGCCCTCCATGCCCAGATCTGAAATTTTATTCTCTTTTAACTGAACCTAATTATATTCATAACATTTTTACAGATTTCTTTAGATTAATACTTCCTTGGGAGCACTGCCCATACAATGATGGGCAGTTACTGAAAAACTAAAGTCTTTGTTAATTCCTGAGATAATGAATTCAATTGTTAAACTTGTCTTTAACAAGAAAAGAAATTTAGGGCAATTAGGAAGTAATAAAGCCTTTGCCAAAAGCAGCAATTGATGTAAAAAAAAAAAAAAAGGCAGGTAATACAATGCCCTGGAAATGTTGTAACAGGTACAGGTACTATATTTTGAAGTTGCTGATCCAAAAATGTTTCAATCAAGATCCACAAAATGTTTTTTCCACTACTATTTTCCATTCCCATAGCAGAGGCGTTTCAGTATCTAGTCAGTTTAAGGCAGCCACACTTGGCAAATAGCAGCTCCTTTATTTATACGTTGATTCTCTTGATAATTCTAAACGGAACCAGATAGTCAATGATCTTTTGTAAAATACATTCAAATTGGACTTAGAGAAGATGAATGTTGATTGTTGCCATTTCCCACGAGAAGCAAAGTTGGAAGAAGTACCAGTGAGGTGGGAGAACAGGAGCAGGAGTTGAAAACCCAGCGGAATGCTGTGGTCTGCTGCAGCCTTCATGTGGGTGGCTGATTTCTAAGGATAAAATACGCAGAGAGAAGTTTCAGAAATAAACCTTCACAGCACCTCAAGATATTAGTAAACATCTTTGTGACAACACCTGACCTCTATCATAATGAAGCATCTCCCAGCTTCCTCCCTGTTTTACTGAATTTCCTCATCTTAAGCATGGCCAAACCTGGTCTACTGATGCCTAAACTCAACCTAGAATTCTGTGCTTCCCAGGAACTTTTATGCTTGAGTATTTTCCAGGTACCACACCACTTGGTAGGGTGAGGAGTGGTCTAGACAAGTTGAAGGTAGGGAGGGGGCAGGGTGAGGGGGAGAGCACAAGAAAGACACAAAATAATCAGTGTCTGGTTCAACCTTGTTTATCTCCCTTCTTCCCTGATCTTCAAGCCTGCACCAGCAACTCTGTTTTATTGATATCTGTTATAGGCTGATTAAATCGGGCACCCCTAAAATTCACATGGTGAACCCCTAACCCCTAGTACCTCAGATTGCAGCTGTATTTGGAGATAGGACCTTCAAAGAGGTGATTAAGTTAAAATGAGATTTTTATGATGAACCTTAATCCAATATAAGAAGAGGAAATTTGGGCACAAAAAGTCACCAGGGATGTGTGCATACAGAGGAAAGACAACATGAGGACACAGCAAGAAGGTGGCCATTTGCAAGCCAAGGAGAGAGGCCTCAGAAGAAACCAAATCTACCAACACCTCGATCTTGGACTTCTAGTCTCCAGAACTGTAAGTCAACAAATCTCTGCTGTTTAAGCCCCCAAGTGGTGCTTCGTTATGGAAGCCCTAGCAAACTAACACAATATGTTTAACCTAATCTTACCATAATGCTTAATATTTTATCCTATTTTTTTCTATGAACAGCTTTCAAGCAGTTTGTTTTCAAACAATTCTCATCGACCCACTTCATTACAAGCAGAGATGACAGCATATGCAAAGGCACTGAGGCACAACTGCCAGCAGGAAACTACAGGTAGCTCACTCAGAGGCAGCTCAGTGATAAGGTGAACCAGGGCAACTCCAAAGCCCTTCAGTGTGCAAGAGCCTCTAAAGACCTCAGAGAGTTTGCAGCCTTTGATTATGGAATCTGCTGCTCCCCCTGCATTCGCAGAAGTACAGTTTATGTCAATTACATATGTACACACGTTTTCAGTTATTGTTTCAAAAGAGATTATAATCTGAGGCATTCCCCCAGCAAAATTCATGTATCTTTACTTTAGAACAAATGCAAAGTATAAAATATGCACGTGACTTCCGTATAAGAGCAATTACCACAACATGCACTCTATGAATGCACATCTCTGATTTGTAGTCATATTCATTGGTTCAAGAACAAATTTCAATAATCAGAAGCCTGGTATGCCCTAATTGTGAATGAGACACATGGAGAGAGTGGAATATCTCAATTAAGCAAGTAGTCAATAGGTCATTTGAATTACCTGTAGGTGGTGAATAATTAGCCAGTCCTGGTGTCTAGTGGTTAAGATTCGGTGCTCTCACCGCCGCAGCATGAATTTGTTCCCTAGTCAGGGAACCACATCACCCATCTGTCTGTTGTCATACTGTGCTGGATGTGTGTTTCTGTGATGCTAAAAGCTATGCCACTGGCATTTCAAATAACAAGGGCCGTCCATGGTGGACAGGTTTCAGCAGAGCTTCTAGACTAGACAGACTAGGAAGAAGGACCTGGCCACCTACTTCTGAAAACACTGGCCATGAAAACCCTACGAACAGCACTGGAGCATCATCTGATATAGTGCTGGAAGGTGAGAGAATGACGCAAAAGACTGGGCAGGGTTCCTCTGCTGTATACAAGGTCGCCAGGAGTCAGAATGGACTCAACGGCACTAACAACAAAGTGAACAATCGTAAAATAAAAAATAAAAGACCCTTGCTGAGAGTCTTTTCTTGGCCAGATAATTGGACCAAGCAGGAGGGGATTTAAATATTGTAATAGTGGGGGCCGGCCCGGTGGCACAGCGGTTAAGTGCGCGCACTCCCCTGCGTGGCCCAGGGTTCGCAGGTTCGGATCTTGGGCGCACACCGACCCACAACTTGCTAAGCCATGCTGTGGCAGCGTCCCATATAAAGTGGAGGAAGATGGGTACGGATGTTAGCCCAGGGCCAGTCTTCCTCAGGAAAAAAGGGGAGGATTGGCATCAGATGATAGCTCAGGGATAGTCCTCCTCACAAAAAAAAAAATAATAATAAATAAATATTGTAATAGTGATTTAATCTTTATAGTCATAGAACAATATATTAAATTTAAATATGTTCCTAAAATTTAAAGACTAGCCACTAGAAGAAAAAATGGACATCAAATTCAAAGTGAAAAAGAATCAACAAAAAATATAACAAATGAGGAACACAAAACAGGATGTCAGGAATAGGACCAACCATACAATTTATTACTAAAATATGTTGTTTAATTTACCTACAAAAATAAAATGGGAACAAGAACAAAAAAATCAAGTGATGTAGAATTTGCAGGACACTGAACAGTTGAAAGCACTGAAAGATTATGCTGGACCAATGATAACAAAAAAGAAAGCGGGAATGAAAGTATTAATATCAGATAAAATAAATTTATTATATGGGACAAATATATTTTACATTGATAAAGAGGTTCAATTCAGCAATAAGATAATGTATGTGAAAACAAAACTTCAAAATAAATAAAGTGTTACAAATATCACAAAAAAATATAAAATCCACAATAGATCTGCCTCCCTCATAAATCAACTGATTTTTGTAAACTAAAATAAGGAAGGATATAAGGTACTGAATAACACAGCATGTTTGCCCTTGCAAATTGAAGAGTACCATAATATACCACCCCAAGACACGCCTCTTTGGCATATGGATTATTTGAGCTAAGGGCCGTTGATAATGAGGAGATAAAGGGCAAGTTCTCTATTCTGTTCCATTCTTCTATATGTCTGTCTTTATGCCAGTACCACACTTTTCATTACCGTAGCTTTGTAGTAGGTTTTAAAAGCAGAAAGTGTGAGTCCTCCAACTTTGTTCTTCTTTTTCAAGATTGTTTTGGCTATTTGGGGTCCTTTGCGGTTCCATACAAAGTTTAGGATCGTTTATTCTATGTCTGCAAAAATTGCCATTGGGGTTTTGATAAGAATTAAATTTAATCTACATTGCTTTAGGTATTATGGACATCTTAACAATATTAAGTCTTTCAATTCATGAACATGGGATGTCTTTCCATTTATTTGTGTCTTTAATTTCTTTCAGCAATGTTTTGCAGTTTTCAGTATACAAATCTTTTACCTCCTCAGTTAAGTTTATTCCTAAGCATTTTATTCTTTTGATACTATTTTACATGAAATTATTTTCTTAATTTCCTTTTCACATTGTTCATTGTTAGTGTATAGAAAAGCAACTAGTTTTTGTGTGCCAATTTTGTATCCTGCAACTTTACTGAACTCATTTATTAGTTCTAATGGTTTTTTGTGGTATCTTTAGGGTTTTCTACATATAAGATCGTGTCATCTGCTAATAGAGATAATTTTACTTCTTCCTTTCCAATCTGGATGTCTTTTATTTCTTTTTATTGCCTACCCACTCTGGCTAGGACTTCCAGTACTATGTTGAAATGTGGTCCATTATATTTCATATTCTACTTCATAATATATCTGCTATGGTCTGGATGTTTGTGCCCCCCTAAAACTCATATGTTGAAATCCTAACCTCCAAGGTTATGGTATTAGGAGTTGGGGCTTGTGGGAGGTGATTAGGTCATGAAGGAGGATTAGTGTTCTTATAAAAGAGGGTCAAGAAGCCTTGCCCCTTCCACCGTATGAGGTTACGGTGAAAAGATGGCTGTCTGTGAACACAGAAGAGAGTTCTTACACAGAATCTGCCAGCGCCATGATCCTGGTCTTCCCAGTCCTGAACTGTGAGAAATAAAGGTTTGCTGTTTATAAGTCACCCAGTTTACGGTATTTTTGTTATAGCAGCCCGAATAGACTAAGACAATATCCATGTTTGTTTTAATATGAAAATAACATTTTCTCTGCCAAATCTTCAAATAAAATTGACACACTAGAATGAGGTACCATGTTTATTCTGTGACTTAACATATTCCCTCCAGTGGTGTGCTGGAGGTAGCCAGCTCCTACCAGCTCATGAATTCTGATTCATAAATCTCCAGGAATGTTATAAGCCTATTTATTTTTAAACCATTAGTATCCTGAAATTGACCCTGGTGGGAGCATTCATGCCACAGAATCAGCAAATACTACAATCAGAATTTTTTTTTTCTTCGACAGCCTGTTGTAAGACGTTTACAAGCACAACACTGACCCAGCACACCTCATGTGCTCCTGCAGGTGTAAGACCCCCAAGTAGCAGACGGAGAATCACCGTCAAAATTCCCTCTGCCTTTCTTCATTTCAGAAAATCTCTGCATTTATTCAGCCTTCCATTCTTGGAATTCTACCCTAATCTTTAATCTTTGCCTCTTTCTCGTTCCTTCCCTCCTACATATAAGCATATTTAAGTCTCCTTCATTGAAAAAAATCCTTTAGCAGGGCTACTCCCTCAAGAAAAGGAATGAAGAAACAAGTTAAATAGATCCCTCCAGATCCTAAAAACAAAATGAACAAAAATACCAATGAATATTTTGAGGCCTCAATGATGTTTTATAATAGATTATTGTCACCAAAACAATTCTTTCCAAGTACTGTTAAGGGAATATAAAATTTCAAAATAAATAAAAAGAATATTTTACTACTTTTAAGTGGCCAGAGGCAAATCAATAGAGAAAAAATATTTTGTTAGTCATTTGCAAATGACTGGCCCCAAATGTTTCATAGACACTTTGCAGTATTTAAACTACAACAGTTTTTTCCCAATTCTAAATATTTTACGTGATTTCTATTAACATGTAGAAAATATAAAATGAATAAAAATAGTCCTCTTTCTTCTCCAGTGATCTACTCATTACCTCTACTCAGAGGTAACCAATGTTAACCATTTGTCATGAATTCTACCAAATATTTTCTGTGCTTCTCTGAGCATATTCATAAATATCCTTTATTTACACAAATGGACTCATCCTACATGTTCTGTCCTGCGACTTGGGTTTTCATCCAATGACATACATCACTGACATCTTCCCAATGTCAGTAAATAGAAAAGATCTAGTGTTCTTTTTTAAAGCTGCATAGTATATTCCACTGTGAATTACCATAATTTATTTGATCCATCTTTATGATGCATAAATGGATTGGTACTAATTTTTTGCTACCAAAAACAATGCTACAATATTTGTTCTTGAATATTTGCACTTGTATGAGCATTTCCTAGAAATTGAATTTCTAGGTTAAAATGGATGTCCATTTAAATGTAGGCAGATGTCCTAGGTCAGAAGTCCTCTGAATGTACTGTTTGCAATCTTACAATGAGGGTAAGAGATTGCCTTTAGCCAAACAGCCTCACCAATCCTAGGTATTATCTTTTCATCTTTGTCAACATGCAAAATATAATAGGTTTGTTTTTAAGTCAAGCTAAGTGATGACTTCTGAGATGGTACTTTACATACTCACTATTTGTCAGGAACAAGGCAAAGATGTCTGCTCTAATCACTCCTTTTCAACATCACACTGGAAGTCCTAGCTAATGCAATAAGCCAAGAAAAGGAAATAAAAGGTATTCTGTTGGGGAAGTGTCTTAGTCAGTTTGGCCTGCTGTAACAGAATGCCATAGACTGGGTATTCTGGCTTATAAACAACAGAAATTTATTCCTTATAGTTTTGGAGGGTGGAAGTCTGAGATCAGGGAGCCAGCATGGCCAGGTTTGGGTGAGGACCCTCTTCCAGGTTGCAGACTGCTGACATCTCATTGTATTCTCACACGGCTGAAGGAGGGCTAGAGAGCTCTTTGGGGTCTCTTGTACGAGGACACGAGTCCCATTCATGAGGAGTCCACCTCATGATTACTTAACTCCCCAAAGCTCCACATCTTAATAGCATTATCCAGGGGGGGTTAGCATTTCAACACATGAATTTGGGGGGACACAAACTTTCAGCCCATAGCAGGAAAGAAGAAATAAAACTGTATTTGTTCACAGATGACATGATCATCTATGCAGAAAATCCGAAAGAATCAACAGAAAAAGTCTTCTGGAATTAATAAGTGATTATAGTAAGGTTGCATGATATAAGGCTACTATACAGAAGTCAATCGCCTTCCTATACATCAGCAGTGAACAAGGGAAATCTGAAATTTAAAACACAATACAACTTATGTTAACACCAAAAAAATACTATTTGCAGCATCATGCGCTGAGAAGAACCTTGTCACTGATGTTTTATTCTTTATAAATTGATCCAGGTACTGCCACAGGGAAGTTTCAAGTTAAATTGAGGTCAAAACTATTTTTTTTTTACAATCAAAAATCATTAAGAGACTACCTTAATATCTGCCAGCCAAAGTCGATTCGACACTTCTCTCACTGCAAAGTATTAAATGCTTTTTTGCAAAAGAAAAATAATGAGCCACTATGAGCGGAAATAATGAGCCATTCTATACGTGTATAACAGAAAGTGAGAAACCTGCTCTCCTGGATACACAAAAGGAGAACTGCCTCTGATCCCCTCTGCGGTTGGGACACACTTTTAAAATAATTTCCTAGGAAACTGGTTTATGCTATTTAGGCTACACCTACATTTAGTGTACAGGAATCAACACAGAACAATCTCCCCAGCTGCACGTCACGGCGACAATAGCACAGTTAGACAACTCAGCCCCTCGAAGCCCCTTCTCTTTTTATCCAGATACCCCTCAGAAGCTTCAGTACATTAACAACAGGCAGACTTTGCTCTTATTCCACAATTCAAAACCTATTTCTCCCCATTCTGACCTTTTTTAAAAAGAAAGAAAGAAAGGGGCTGGCCCGTGGCATAGTGGTTAAGTTCATGTGCTCGACTTCCGCAGCCCAGGGTTCATGGGTTTGGATCCAGGTGCAGACTCGCACACCGCTCATCAAGCCATGCTAGGGTGGCGCCCCACACACAAAACAGAGGAAGATGGGCACAGATGTTAGCTCAGCGGCAATCTTCCTCAAGCAAAAAGAGGAAGACTGGCAACAAGTGTTAGCTCAGGGCCAATCTTCCTCACCAAAAAAAAAAAAAAAAGAAAAGAAAGGAGAGAGAGAGCAAGAGGGGAAAGAAGGAAGGAAGAAAAGAAAGTATAAGCACTCTGTCTGTCTTCAGTGCCCTGCTGTGGATTTACTAGATAGACAGTTTCAAGTAGTTTTAATAAGGTTTACAAGTTTACAGATCTTTCTCCTGCAAGTAACTTCAGCCCCCAAGACACTTCTTGGCATGTACTACATATTTGTTGAATGAACAGATGGAAAGAAGAATACTAATTTGCACATCTGTGAGTCTCCCTAACATAATTATAGGGGAACTCTAATTGTAAGAAAGTTTGCAGTTTTTAAGAGAGAATTTGACAGTCGGAAGTTCCCTGGGGCTGAGTTGCAGAGGACGGGTGCATTTTGTTAGGTCATAGCAGGGTGGGGACCCTGCCTCAAACTTTGTACTTTAAAAATATTAAGGGCCGGCCCTGTGGCTTAGTGGTTAAGTGCGTGCGCTCTGCTGCTGGCGGCCCGGGTTCGGATCCCGGGCGCGCACTGACACACCGCTTCTCTGGCCACGCTGAGGCCGTGTCCCACATACAGCAACTAGAAGAATGTGCAGCTATGACATACAACTATCTACTGGGGTTTTGGGGGGAAAAAATAAATAAATAAAATCTTTAAAAAAAATAAATAAATAAATAAAAATAAAAAATAAAAAATAAAAATATTAATTGTATTAATGAAAGAGGAGAGGTTACAACAGACACCTCGGAAATACAAAAGATTATAAGAGAATACTATGAAAAGCTATATGCCAACCAATTCGACAATCTGGAAGAAATGGATAAATTCTTAAAATCATACAACCTTCCAAAACTAGATCAAGAAGAAGTAGAGAATTTGAATAGACCAATCACCAGTAAGGAGATCGAAACAGTAATCACAAACCTCCCCAAAAATAAAAGTCTGGGACCAGACGGCTTCCCTGGTGAATTCTACCAAACATTCAAAGAAGACTTAATACCTATCCTTCTCAAACTCTTCCAAAAAATTGAGGAGTGGGGGAAGCTCCCTAACTCATTCTACGAAGCTGACATTA
Organism: Ceratotherium simum simum; assembly: GCF_057802395.1. Taxonomy (NCBI): domain Eukaryota; kingdom Metazoa; phylum Chordata; class Mammalia; order Perissodactyla; family Rhinocerotidae; genus Ceratotherium; species Ceratotherium simum. Next base: position 29,339,211 of record NC_141930.1, on the reverse strand, counting down.
CCCTGATACCAAAACCAGACAAGGACAACACAAAAAAAGAAAATTACAGGCCAATATCACTGATGAACATCGATGCAAAAGTCCTCAATAAAATACTAGCAAATCGCATACAACAATATGTTAAAATGATTATACACCATGATCAAGTGGGATTTATTCCAGGGATGCAGGGATGGTTTAACATTCGCAAATCAATCAACGTAATACACCACATTAATAAAATGAAGAATAAAAATCACATGATCATCTCAATAGATGCAGAGAAAGCATTTGACAAGATCCAGCATCCATTTATGATAAAAACTCTGAATAAAATGGGTATAGAAGGAAAGTATCTCAACATAATAAAGACCATATATGAGAAACCCACAGCTAATATCATCCTCAATGGTGAAAAACTGAAAGCCATCCCTCTAAGAACAGGAACTAGACAAGGATGCCCACTGTCACCACTCATATTTAACATAGTACTGGAAGTCCTAGCCAGAGCAATCAGGCAAGAGAAAGAAATAAAAGGGATACAAATTGGAAAGGAAGAAGTGAAACTGTCACTATTTGCAGATGACATGATTTTGTATATAGAAAACCCTAAAGAATCCACCAGAAAACTTTTAGAAGTAATAAACGAATATGGTAAAGTTGCAGGATACAAAATCAACATACAAAAATCAGTTGCGGGCCGGCCCTGTGGCGTAGCGGTTAAGTATGCGCGCTCCGCTGCTGGCGGCCCGAGTTCGGATCCCAGGCGTGCACCGACGCACCGCTTGTCCGGCCATGCTGAGGCCGCGTTCCACATACAGCAACTAGAAGGATGTGCAACTACGACATACAACTATCTACTGGGGCTTTGAGGGAAAAATAAATAAATAAAAAAAATTAAAAAAAAAAATCAGTTACATTTCTGTACACTAACAACAAAGTAGCAGAAAGAGAAATTAAGAATACCATCCCATTTACAATTGCAACAAAAAGAATAAAATACCTAGGAATAAACTTAACCAAAGAGGTGAAAGATCTGTACACCGAAAACTATAAAACATTTCTGAAAGAAATTGAAGAAGACACAAAGAAATGGAAAGATATTCCGTGCTCTTGGATTGGAAGAATTAACATAGTTAAGATGTCCATACTTCCTAAAGCCATCTATAGATTCAATGCAATCCCTATCAAAGTTCCAACAACATTTTTCACAGAAATAGAACAAAGAATCCTAAAATTTATATGGAACAACAAAAGACCCCGAATAGCTAAAGGAATCCTGAGAAAAAAGAACAAAGCTGGAGGTATCACACTCCCTGATTTCAAAATATACTACAAAGCTATAGTAACCAAAACAGCATGGTACTGGCATGAAAACAGACACACAGATCAATGGAATAGAATCGAAAGTCCAGAAATAAACCCACACATCTATGGACAGCTAATCTTTGACAAAGGAGCCAAGAACATACAATGGGGAAAAGAAAGTCTCTTCAACAAATGATGTTGGGAAAACTGGATAGCCATATGCAAAAAAATGAAAGTAGACCCTTACCTTACACCATACACAAAAATTAACTCCAAATGGATTAAAGACTTGAATGTAAGACCTGAAACTGTGAAACTTCTAGAAGAAAACATAGGCAGTATGCTCTTCGACATCGGTCTTAGCAACATCTTTTCAAACACCACGTCTGACCGGGCAAGAGAAACAACAGAAAAAATAAACAAATGGGATTACATCAAACTAAAAAGCTTCTGCACAGCAAAGGAAACCATCAACAAAACAAAAAGACAACCTAACAATTGGGAGAAGATATTTGCAAACCATACTTCTGATAAGGGCTTCATCTCCAAAATATATAAAGAACTCATGCATCTCAACAACAAAAAAACTACCAACCCAATTAAAAAATGAGCAAAAGTCCTGAACAGACATTTCTCCAAAGAAGATATACAGATGGCCAACAGACACATGAAAAGATGTTCAAAATCACTATCAGGGAAATGCAAATCAAAACTACAATGAGATATCACCTCACGCCCGTCAGAATGGCTATAATTAACAAGACAGGAAACAACATGTGTTGGAGAGGATGTGGAGAGAAGGGAACTCTCATACACTGCTGGTGGGAGTACAAACTGGTGCAGCCGCTATGGAAAACAGTATGGAGATTCCTCAAAAAAGCAAGGATAGAACTACCATATGATCCAGCTATTCCACTGCTGGGTATTTATCCAAAGAACTTGAAAACACCAATGCGTAAAGGTACATGCAACCCTGTGTTCATTGCAGCGTTATGCACAATAGCCAAGACTTGGAAGCAACCTAAGTGCCCATCAAGGGACGAATGGATAAAGAAGCTGTGGTATATATACACAATGGAATACTACTCAGCCATAAGAAACGATGAAATCCAGCCATTTGTGACAACATGGATGGACATTGAGGGTATAATGCAAAGTGAAATAAGTCAGAGGGAGAAGTTCAAATACCGTATGATTTCCTTCATTAAGTAGTAGATAATAACAACAATAAACAAACACATAGGGACAGAGATTGGATTGGTGGTTACCAGAGGGGAAGGGGGGAGGGAGGAGGGTGAAAGGGGTAATTCTGTACATGTGTGTGGTGATGGGTTGTAATTAGCATTTGGGTGGTGAACATGATGTAATCTATGCAGAAATAGAAGTACAATGATGTACACCTGAAATTTTTACAATGTCATAAACCAATGTTACTGCAATAAACAAAAAATTAAATAAAAAAAAAAGAGTCATAAATTCAATGATAGGTATAGTAGAGTTCTGGGAACAAATTTACAATCCTTGATTGATTATTAACAAGATCAAACCCTTCCCTTTTCTTACTTAACTGAGAAAGTTAAGCAAAAGCATGTACTGAATGCTTACTAAATGCCAGGCTCTACGCTAGATGGAATTATGTGAGATGTGGTTCCAGTTCCCAAGGGGCTCAAATCTAAACTGCCATAACTAACTGTGTGAACTGCAGCAAGTTGTTGACTTCTCTGGTGATTTGATTCTCTATATGTAAATAAGGAACAAAGCATTGGTATTAGGATTTTATAAGATAACCTAGAAAAGTCTTGCCTATATCTCTACCTAAAACATTTTAGGTGTTGAACATATGTTTCTTTTCTTCATGTTATTTAATGAAGATGTTTCTGAAAATTTGCTAAAAAAAATAAATCTCTATAATCAAACCAAAAAAAAAATTAATTGTATTAATTAATTCAGAGGTAAAAGAGCCCTAGGAAAGAGTCATACTAACTAAATGTAGAAAAATCAAATTAAGGTAGAAAAATGAAATCATCTCACAGTGACCTCCAATAATAACTAGGTTGGTTCTCCCCACTACCCCACCTCTCTCCTGCTAGCAAGGAGATGATCTCAGGACTCTGGCTGTGCAATCTCTACTTCACTCCCCCGAGGCTGGTCCGAGGGTACACAGGGGACCAAAGCCAGAGCAATCAGACTGCGTCCCAACGTTATTCAGACTGGAACTTTCTCCTTTGACCCTGGTTATTAGGCTGCAGTCAGGAAGCTCCTGGCAGCTGTGCTCTACGAAGAAACTTAAAGTTCAAAAAAATGCAGAGAAGTGAGCTAGAGAGGATTCTGTCACGGTTCAGTCTCCGCCTGCAGTAAATTCCAAAACCACAACAGCCCGTTAAACGAGCCCAGGACCGGCGACGGCGCCAAATGAACTTACGGGGTGCCTTGTTAAAAAGCAGGAAAAACGTGTCATTAAAAGTACTAAAAATATAACGCGTTTCGCTTTCTTCCGCGGTCTCTTTCTGGATCCATCACGGTGAATTTCATTTGCTTTTTGACGTCGCACTCCCGGGGCGAGCCAGCCCTGACCACCAGACTCCTGGGCCGGAACGCAGCGTCCCCACGGCTCTCGGGAGCGAGCGCCTGAGCAGGTGCCCCCTCGCACCGTGGACAGCGGAGCCCCAAAGGTCCTGCACTTTCGGCGCCAGGACGCGCGGGGTACCTGAATGAGAGGCGGGCGACCCTGCACCCCGGGGCGCACCGACAGCGCCTGCCCCGCGCCAAGGCCGTGTGCGCCCAACCCGGATCCTCGCGGTTCCCCACCCGGGCCGCCTGCCGCTGAGGGCCGCGGAGGTGGGGGCAGATAAAATCCTGGAACCCAGTGAAATTTGAGTCTCAGCTCATGTTGCAGTATATCTCATGCAATATTGGGGACATACGTAAACTTAAAAATGATTCGTCATTTATATGAAATTCAGATTTCACTGGGCATCCTGCTTTGTTTTCGTTTATTTTTGCTAGATCTGGGGACCCTCGCCCTGGGCACCGGGGCTTGGGGAAGTGGCGGTGGAGAACACGTCCTGGGGAGGCAAGGAGGCCTGTGAGCCAAGGCTCCAAGCCTCTGGGCCATACTCCATTGTGCCGTCAGATTTCACTTACAAAACACAGATTCGAAGGTAAAATTACTGAGAATGTCAAAAGGGGGACCACGAGCTTTAAACTCCAAGCTCAGGGCCCTTCTGAGTGCGGGACTCTGTGCAGCTGCCCGCGCCACAGGTATGTGAAGCCTCCGAAGGAGCTCAGAAGAACTCCTCTTCCTCCTAAGCTAGTCTGAATTGATCTCGGCTCCTTGCTCACAAGCGGATTCTGATTAATATACCGAGATTCATATTTGTAAACCAAAAGACCAAAATTATGCATTTACAGTAGCAGTGGAGCTGTAAGATACACAGTTTGATGATAAATTTTTGTTCTCTGATCTAGGGAAAATATTTCTTTCTAAGTCACCTGGAACTGTACTGTACTCAAGAAATATTGAGAAATTCTTATTTCTTTTCCAGTCTATGCAGAATATCACTCCCCTGTCTTGACAATAATAAATGTCATCATTAATTAGACCAAGTTTATTAAATTATATTCCTATAACCTCCTTGAGAATTTTTTCATGTGATTTAAAAGGCTTTCTTCCTAGCCCCATCAGTAACAAATTATCTCTGAAGGTGATTTTCCTATTTTCATTTCACCATCAAATCCTGAGGGTATACCCTATTTGTGGTTTATATCACTCTTGCACAAATTATAGATTTTGCTAAAATTTCACCTGTAGGAATCCGCAGTTGGAAAGCCTGCCTCCACCGTAGTTCATCTCTTCAGGGATAACTGCTTGAATCAAAAAGGAAAATATTGGCCGAAGTCATTTATCAACACAAACTTATAATGTTAACTGGCACATTCTTCAATAAGCCAACGGGGATTTTTCCTAGTTCACTATCCAAGGGAATGGCATTATTGACTATTTAATAATTGTCCTTTCATTGCTTATCTCCATTCTTAAGATGGATTTCCAGACTGTTGAAATTAATATATCCTCTTCAAATTTATAAGGGAGTTCAATATTGCTGACTCTGAGCTTTACTCGTCACATAGTAATAATTACAGAAAGGAGAGATTAGGAAGTGGAGAAGGAGAGAGGAGCTTTCCACTCTCTTGATTCAATTCCCTGGGGCCTAAGGATTGATATTGAAATAATAAGAAAATAACACCATGAGTTCATAAAATTAATAAACCATCTCCAACAAATTTGATAGCTTTATTTTTAAGATTAACAAAAGTTGTGAATAACAGAAAAACAACAGATGTTCTTATTTGGAAGTTCATTAGTGTTTCAAATACAAGAACTTTTAAAAAAATTACTTGCAAAATTATGACATTAATTAATGATAATATCAATCATTGAAAGATACTGAAATGACCATGGCTATAACACCAAAACAATTGGATGACTCATTAATTCAGAGAAATAAGTATTGTTCTTTGATACACTATTTCTGGATCACTGTTTAGGTTTTTACTGACACTATTTCTGGATCACTGTTTAGGTTTTTACTAGAGAATGTCCACACCACCCACTTCATCATCCTTCTCAAATGTTCCTTGGTGTGTATTATCCCTCTATTCCCCTTCCCACCTGGGTGGACAACTTCATCAACTCACACTCTCCCTTGTTTTTCAGCTGCGCTCCACTTCTCAGGAATGGTTGACAAGGAGCTGAGCAAATCCAGCTTTATTTGAAAGGAGAGAAAACCTGTCTTAATCAGCTCCAGCCGCTAAAACAAAATACTATAGACCATGTGGCTCAAACAACAGACATTTATTTCTCACAGTTTCAGAGGCTGGAAGTCCACGATCAAGGTGCCAGCTGATTTGGTTCTTGGTGAGAGCGTTCTTCTGGTTTGCATATAGCCGCCTTCCTCTTGTATCCTCCCACCAGGGAGAGAGAGAAAGCCAGCTCCCTTCCTCTTCTCATAAGGACACTAATCTCCTCGTGGGGCTCCACCCTCATGACCTCGTCTAACCAAAGGCCCCACCTCCCAATGCCACCACATTGGAGGTTACAGTTTCAACATATGAATTGTGAGGGGACCTGAACATTCAGTTCATAACAACCATAACAACCTGCTAGAGTAGAACCATAGATAAAATGTGCAGGCATTGATCACAATACAGGGGAAATAAATAACTTTTTTAAAAAATTAAAAATTGATCAATCTATATAATTTATTAAGATGAATACATTCTATTAAAAAATACTAAGAATTATGCAGAATAGGGGAGGTTGTCTAATAGGAAACCAAGGAAATGCATAAGAAACAAAGATATAGGCTCCAGGCACATCATTAAATCCTTCCTTGCAAAAATTTTCTAAAATATTTTTGATTAGATAATCTTCTTTCATTTTGAGTTTCAATGATCTCACAACATAATCTCATATAGTTTAGTGATTGTTTAATTAGGAACCACTCCAATTTGGAAAAAATAAGTGAAGAGAAAAATTTATAATATCAAAAGGAGTCCATGGAAATGCAAGCCTTAATGTGAGAAAGAACCTCTTTAAATTAAATAATACAGTTCTTAAAGCTATATGAACAGCAATATGGTGGAATAAATGCAAGATCCAGGGAGACCCTGACTATAGAGCTTTGAAGCAACTTCGAAGCACCTGGACAAAGCACTTACAAAAATGATGTCCCCGGAACGAATCAGGGAATTTCAGCCAATCATAGTAATGCATGTCTGCTTGCCATTTGGATCTGGAGCATCCTATGCATTATCCAAGCTATCAGCTTCACAAGATGACTGAGCATAAAATCTTCCCAGTTTATTCTTCAGTAAAAACTGAAATGAAAGTCTAAAAAATTATCATTGTATGGTTTTCCATACCAAAATAGCAGTCTTTCTTTTAACATGAGTGGCTCTTGGGTTTCTTTCCAGTTTTATCTGTACTCTTTTCCAACTACTTGTAAGAAAGGTGTAGGGTACTTCTGTAGGTGAGTCCTTAATCATCCAGAGTCAGTCAATACAAGATTTTAAGATACATTATTCTCATTTTGTGTTTAATATTTTTGCACTTAATAAATATAGAACTCTGTTCTTGGCTTGGGGACTTCACTAAGATTCTAAAAATAAGCTATTTCTTAAATTCTTTTCTTTCCTTAGACTAAAACTAGTGTCAACAAAATGCTTCATTCTCAGTCTCCACACTTTAATCCCATGATATGTCCCCTCAAGGCCTGTATCTGTTATCTTAAGAATCCTTAATACCCATCAGTGGGTGACAAACTACAGGGGAAGGGAAGGTCAGATGGGGGGAGAAAGTCATTCTATTTATGTTATTTGATTTAATCTTCATTAAAACCCTAAAGGAAAGATGTGATTATAACCATTTTGCAAATGGTGAAACTGGGATGCATGGGGGTTCAGTAACTTGGCCAAGACCAGGCAGATGAGAAGCAGCAGAGCCCAATTCACATCCAGGGTTGTGTTATTCTAGAGAAGAAATTCATGATAACTGGGGGATCTGGGATATGCTGTTGGAAGACATGTGTTTTGTGCAAGACCTTAGGGCTAAGAAATATCTCTAAAAGAGGAGTATAATTTTGACAGAGGGAAGAGATATGGCTTTTGGGGGTTCTCTAAGGTCTTAAATTGTAAAACAGCAGTTTTCTTTTAGTGGCATTGACATTATTAATGGTTCTTATCTACAGACCAGGATAATAATTTTCCTTTCAAAAAATTCTGCTTGCTTAATTTTCAATAATGTGCTTGGTAGCAGGCTTTGGTTGATTTAAAATAGTGGTTTTCTTTCTTTTTTTTTTTCTTAGAACCTTTTGTTCAAATAAAGTTCTATTCAGATGCCAAAAACCTCACTATGAAACAGCAGAGCCCCTTCTCTACTCCTTCCTCACACCCCACCCTCCCCAGCGTAGCTCCCCAAGGAGCTCCTCCCAGCTCAGTTTGAAAATCACAAATAAGAACTTACCACACAGCTGGACGCTCAGATACAAACACTAGCATTGCCTTAGATGTAGATAGAAATATTCCCCAGAGCTCACACCTAATGTGTTTCTAAAAACAGCATGTGTCACAGAACGTGGCACCAGGATGGTATCACTTGTCTCAGCAAAAAGGAGTTCTTTTTTGAATGTGTGTCTTGCATTCTGAGTGGCAATTCTTACTTTGCTCATGGGACTGAATTTTGAAATAATTCGAGTGACAATGGCCTCCACCCCACCGCACCTAAATTGCTCGGTTGGGGTTGGCCTGCCTTCAACTACTGAGGCAGCACTTCCTTTTGAGACCGTCCTATCAGAAGAAAGGACCTAGTTGGTTCTGATGATGGAATTATTGAAAGTTCCAGTGAATATGGAAAAGAAATGCAGCCAATGGCAACCATTATAAGGAAGGGGACATTAAGCATCTCTCTCAGAGCACACTGATAGAATTAGAGGCAATTTCAAGAAGGTTGAGCATGGTTCTTGCCTTCAGAAATACTCACTTCTGAAAAAATAATGGGCTGTCTCCTCAGGCCTTTATGCAAATGAGAAGAAGACTGAAGAAATTCAAGCCAGTCCCTTTCAGCTGCCCAGAGCTCCACCACAAGGGTCCTTTGTACCACTGTCAAAAACAGTGGAACCTCTACACCTCACACCAATCAGAATGGCCATAATTAACAAGACAAGCAATAACAAGTGTTGGAGAGGATGTGGAGAAAAGGGAACCCTCATACACTGCTGGTGGGAGTGCAAACCAGTGCAGCCACTGTGGTAAACAGTATGGAGATTCCTCAAAAAATTATGAATAGGACTACCATATGATGCAGCTATCCACTACTGGGTATTTATCCAAAGAACTTGAAATCAACAATTCAAAGAGATTTATGCACCCCTATGTTCATTGCAGCATTATTCACAATAGCCAAGACATGGAAGCAACCCAAGAGGCCATCAACTGATGAATGGATAAAGAAGATGTGGTATATATATAAAACAGAACACTACTCAGCCATAAAAAAGACAAAATCATGCCATTTGTGACAACATGGATGGACCTTGAGGGTATTATGCTAAGCAAAATAAGTCAGACAGAGAAAGGCAAACCCTGTTTGATTTCAATCATGTGTGGAAGATAAACAAACACATAGATGAGGAGAACAGATTGGTGGTTATCAGAGAAGAAGGTGGTAGGAGGAGGGAAAAAGGGATAAAGGGGCACATACATATGGTGACGGATGAAAACCATTGGTAGTGAACACAATGCAGTCTACAGTCTAACAATTATTACACAATGTTATAAGCCAATATGACCTCAAAAAGATTTAAAAAATAAATAAATAGATAAAACAGTGGAAACTCAAATAACAGTTCATTCTTCCTCTTTCTTCTCTAAAAATATTTTACTTCACAATGACTGAGAATTTACTATGCGTGTGTGTCCCTTTAGTTAATATTTCCATCACATTCATTTTTCCCAAGTCTTCCCCCAATTTGGTGAGCACAAGTGGCCCTTTCACAGCTCCTTATTCCATATTTTCCCCTCTCATTCATGCCTCCAACTAAGAAGCAGCTCTCCTTTATTCTTCCTTTTCCTCAGTTTCATTTCCTTTTGCCACTTCCAGAAACTACTCCTTAAGTTACTTTTTTTGGCATCTCTGATCCTACCTATAAAACACTTTTTTAGTCTGTCTCCTTCTTAAAAAGTTCCCTTTAGTCTTTCACCTCCTCCCCTCTGGCCACCCTGCCCGATAGCTGTCACCCTTTCCCCCTCCATCCCTCCTCCGTCAGATGTCATGCAAGAAAGTTGGTTTTTTCACTTTTTTCCACCAATGTATTTCAGAGCCTTTGCAGTCAGGTTTCTGCCCATGTGATTCCCCTGAAAAGACCCTCCCAGATGTCACCAATGACTCCCAGACCTCAAGCCCAATTGTCTCTTAGTGCTCATCATCCTTGAGTTCTGCATGAGTTGACACTGCTGATATCTCCCTCTCCTCCCTCGGATCCAGATCCGGAAAAGCTATATTCTCCTGATTCTCTTCTGGGATCCTGGTCTCTGTGTATAGCTTTTTATTCTCTTCCTAGACCCTGAATGGAGGTATTTCCCAGATCTCTGTCTTTGGACGTTCTTAAGAAATAACCCATCCAAATCATGACTTGACTATCTCTGTCACAGAGATGGCTCCTATATCAGGATCTTTCCATTACAAGGGAGGTGAAACTGAACCAAAACTGAATCAGCTTGATACCCTTGAGGCAGTTTGATCCAGGGCTCGAAAATGTCTCCAGGACTTCGTTTCTCTTTCTCCACATATCTTAGCTCCATCTTATTATTATTTTCTCCATTCTAGGGTGTTCTCCCCTTGCAGTTGCTAAATAGCTATCAGCCACTCACAGCTCACAGTTCCAGGACAAATACAAGGAAGAGTATCCCAACCCTCCCAAAGGAAATATGTCTCCTTGATTCTGATTAGATTATGCATGCTGAATCAGCCCTTGGAGCTTGGGAGTGCAGGGAAGGAATTAGAGGATTGGCTTCCTGTTCAATGTTCCCCTTACCCTCAGATTCAGCCCGACAGTTCCCCACTACTTTGTCATCTCTCCAATGCTTTTAAGGTATCATTTTAAAAATATTTTATCCAGTGCAATTTATTATTTTCATAAAGATTAGTCTGAATAACCTAGCCCACCATTATTAGAAATAGAATTTCACTTAGAGCTCTTATCAATTTAAAATTTGTTTTGTAATTATTGATTCATAGTCCACATTTTCCATTATAGACCAATTTGAAGACAGGGATCTTATTCTCTTTAACTTTGTATTTTCCGTAGTACCTGAAATAAAATATTGCACATATTAGGTCTGCAATTAATAACAGTTTAAATAAAGAATAAACTAGCGTGACCTTCACTCTAATTAGTTCAGAGCTACTGCTCTGGTTTAGACAACCTGTGGAAATTTTCCTTTTATTTATTTATTTTTTTAAAGATTTTATTTATTTATTTTTTCCCCCCCAAAGCCCCAGTATATACTTGTATGTCATAGCTGCACATCCTTCTAGTTGCTGTATGTGGGATGCGGCCTCAGCATGGCCAGAGAAGTGGTGTATCGGTGCGCGCCCGGGATCCAAACCCGGGCCACCAGCAGCGGAGCACATGCACTTAACCGCTAAGCCACGGGGCCGGCCCCTATGTGGAAATTTTCAGACTCTCAACAACAGCGGGAAATTAAACAATAGCCAAAAATATATCATAGTTCAGACTTTGACTGAAATTAGCCAACTTCTCCATAAGATAGAGAACTTGGGCATTTGGATAAATTGTAACTGGCAGAAATTCCACAAAGAGGAGGCAGTGGTCCTGTCACTGATTATGGGAAAAAACCCTGAAGACTTTGGAAAAATCACCACGATTTTCCACCAACCTCCTTTTAAGACATACTCTCCGCCGTGGTGGGTGCTTCCTCTGGGGCAGCTCTCCTTCTCAGTCACTGAGACCTGAATTAGTTTGTTAGGGGTGCCATAATAAAGAACCACAACCAAGTGGTTTAAACAACAGAAATGTATTGTCTCACCGTTCTGGAGTCTAGAAGTCCAAAATCAAAGGGTCAGCAGGGTTGGTTCCCTCCGAAGGCTGTGAGGGAGAATCTGTTCTTTACCTCTCTCAATCTTTGCCATTCCGTGGCTTGTAGAAGCATCATTCTCATCTCTGTCTTCATCTTCACATGGTGTTCTCCTTGTGTGTGCATGTCTGTCTCCAAATTTCCCCTTCTTATAAGGACACTATTCATATTGGATTAAGGCTCAGCCTACTCCAGTATCATGTCACCTTAACTAATTGCATCTACAATGACTCTATTTCCATATAAGGTCACACTCTGAGGTACAGAGGATATATTAGTCAGGGTTCTCCAGAGAAACAGAACCAATAGGATATGTAGACATATACATAAAAGGAGATTTGTTATAAGAATTGGCTCACTTGGTTATGGAGCCCAAGAAGTCCCACAATCCACCATCTGCAAGCTAGAGAACTAGGAAAGCAAGTGGTGTAATTCAGTCTAAGTCCAAACGCCTGAGAACCAAAGGGGTCAATTACACAACTCCCAGTCCGAGGCCAAAGGTCTGAGAACCAGGAGCTCTAATGTCCAAGGTGGACGTCCCAGTTCAGGAAAAGAGAGAGAGAATTTGTCCTTCCTCCACCTTTTTGTTCCATTCAGACCCCCAATGGATTGGATGATGCCCACTCACATTAGTGAGGGTGGCTTTCTTTATTCCATCTACTGAATCCAATACTAATCTCTTCCAGAAATACCTTCACAGGGCTTCCCTTAACGCAGTCAAGTTGACACACAAAATTAACCATCACAGGGGATTAAAATTTCAACATATGCTTTTTGGGGGGTGGGGACGGGAGGAGATGATAATACCTAGAATGTTTAGAAAAGACCTTTTAAAATCTATCTCAAGCATAGAAATTGCAGCCTCTTTTCTCAGCACAAAACTCACAGGCACTTAAACCCAATAGTGTGTGAGGCTCAGAGATGGCTGTAATGTTTTGTCTGGAGGTCAAGAGCTTACTGAACACATGTGCAGGGATGATACACATAGTCCCCAGACCTGCAGGCCCCTCATGCCCCTGGCTCACTGGAAGAGCCTTCAGGGGAACGCTCCCACTCCTCCACCCTTTCAGCGATACCAGGAACTGTGTCTTCACTATTTGCAGCAGAAAAAAATTAGGATCCAATCTGGTTGCATCATATCACAAATTGATACACTGCTGTACAGACCACTCAACTTCTTAGCGCTCAGTGTGAGCCACAGAGGGCCTGTCACAGTGTTCTCTGCAGTCAGCGGATGCAGGGCTTCAGGTCCAAATGCACGAGGAACTCAAGATCTAGAAGACAGTGGTTTCATCTAACTGGAAAGGAGGTACATTCTGCAGAAGACTGACAACTGTGCCCAGTCAAATGGAAAGCACCTTGGTAACTAATTTTCTGCTTTGGGCATAACTTTGGTTTGGAACGTGTGACTCAGTCATCACAGAGTCCCAGCACCCCTTGGTAAGATGACCCATGGCCTCCACACCTACATCCTAGAAAGGATAGATGCCCAACCAAAAGGCAGTGATGCTGCAGAACCAGGCTCACAACACCCCTGGGGGCATCATTTCTGATGCTTCCCCACTGGATACACTACGAAAGTTTAAGACCTGTCACAAGCTGGCTCTAATCAGCCTTATTGTTTGTTACTCGTGCACGTATTTGCCTCCGCAGGACTCTCCCCATCCCTGACTAGGATCTGCGCTTTGACATGTCCGTGTCTTTGCTCAAGTTGTTCACTCCCTGGAAGCCCTCCATTCTTCTCCCAACATCTTGGCTCTGTCTGACCGAACACTTCAAACTCATCTTTAAGGACAATCTTTCAAACTCCACCTATGCAGATGCTTCCTCAGCCCTCCAGGCAAAATCATTCTTCTTCCATCAATTCCAAATAATTTGTTGATGTGGATCATGGCACATAATTTCTCCATCTCATCAGGTAGCCTGTGAACACTCAACAATATTTGAACAGAATGGACAACCGGACAAGGCTTATCCATTCTTACCAAACATCTCACTCTGTGCAGGCTTCAGGGGAAAATTCCAAGGGCTAGTTCCGGTCTCTGCAACACTAAATGGATTTACAGCCCAACCACAAGTCCATCATGTCAGCTCAGATTACTAGTATGCTACAGTGTTTTATGCCAGGAGCTTGCCCGTTTTTGTAAACCTACCTTGTTTTGTGCAGAGACCCAATCTACCTATGATTATTTTATCACTGAAGGCACCATTTTAATAATGTGATAAATGTCTCTTATTTTCTGTAGAAGTTTCTACACGGGCAGGTATTTGTTTGCTCTTCAAACCCCTTTTAGAAAGAAGCGTGCTGCCATTTCTCACTAATCAACTGCAATTGTTGTTAAGTATTTGCTCACTATATTTACAAGTTTGCAGCTGCAGTAAAACTTGCACGCTTTGGGATTTTTCAGATTGCTTTCCTTACTTAATTATTGTGCAAGATATAAAAGCTGCACCTGGCTTTAGAATTGTAAATAGTGAGTGTGATTTTAGGAACAAGGAAAAAATATATTTGGGCTTAACGGAAGTACCTAGTATCATTACCTTAGACAAAACTGTCCTTAGTACACGGATCATAATTTCTCTAAGGTTAAAAGACCCTATAAAGCTGTCTGTGCTGGGGAAAGTGTTTCTGTACCACTCTCCAGTACCATCTTCCCATAAAGACAAGTGTGGACAGAGGGCTGAAGAGGGAGGCCAAAGATGTGGATTTTAGTCCTGGCATCAAGATACAGCAGGAGCTGCATGATTTAGACAGGTGACATTTGTCTGGGTCAGAAATTCCTCATAAGCAAATCGGAGATTTGACTCGACAATCCTTATGGTTATGTCTAGAGTCTCTTAGAAGGTGCCTGGGTTTCATTCAGAGAACTGAAGTCAACCATTGAAAGCAATAAGAAAAAGAGAGACAACCACTGATTTTTCTAGACCTTAGTCATTAAAATTGAGACGTTTACTTAGACTCTGCTTTATTTTAGAAATTTTGTTATTAATGAGGAAATTAAACATCTGTTCTATTATCATGGACAGCTTTCCCATAGCATAACCATATTACATTTTATTTTGTAATATTGCAGTTAATCATTAAAGTTGGAAAGTGAAGGTCTTAAAACTTTAATACATTCATAAATGCATTTTCTTATTTATTCACTAAGAGATTTGGGATTTACGACTGAAAAAGACTTTATTTATATTTTAATATTATAGAAAAATTTTGCTGTTGCTGCATAAATCTGTGCACATTTTTTCATCTTGTTTTAATGACAAGTGTTAAGCAGGGGTTAAATTTTAGCTTCCCTTTAGCTGAGGAAAAGACTTTGACTCTTTCTTTAGCAGTTTCTCTGTCTTGTAGGGGCTCATCCAGCTGACAGTGACCATGAAAATTCTATAAAAGCAGGGCCTGGGCAGGTCATTTTCCCTGCGGAAGATCTGAAGAAGTGGTGAAAGCTATTTTTGTCACTAAATGTGTTAAAGTTACAATTAAGAAGGGAGTTGACAGGCTTCCTGCTGCATTAGATGATAGGATTACCAGTAATGATGATGAATCTACAGCCTTCCAATACAGAAAGTCATTCCTTGACAGGCATTCAGCTCTCCTTTGGTTGTGTTATTGAATTTCCTTGGGAAATTTCCTCCAGATTATAAGACTATTATAGGACCATTTCCATTTCTTATGATAATAGACAATAAGAAACTTCTATAAAATGAAGACGTAATCAAGTATCCTTAGTAAAAATTCTGGGATTAAAATTACTTATTCATACACCCTTGATCTCAAATTTAATTAGTTATGGATGATCTAAGATTAGGTGTTCGAAAGATAATTTATCTGCTTTGAATATTTCCTATACATTTCTATTCCTCTTCATCCCTGTCTCAGGTGACATGGCTGTGTTTATACACTCCTCAGGTAACACAGACCCCCCCGACCTTCTTACATACAGTGAAGAAGAACCAAACGGACTGGCTAAAGTCACAGCAAATGAACAAAAACTGTCCTTTGTGGAAAAAGATCTTTATGTAGCACAAATTTTTCAGGGGAAGAGTCTTAACATTACAATAATGTCATTATGGAATATTTTCTAAGCAGGACTTGGCACTGAACAACATTTTCAGCAGGTTTTCTGAGGCCAGATTGCCTGCGTTCAAATCCTGATTCTACCATTTATTAGCTGTGCAACTGTGGTCAAGTTACTTAACGTCTCTGTATCATTCTTTCATCATGAGTTAATGGGGATATTAATAATTCTGACCTCACAGGATGTTATGAGCTGAATCGTGTCCCCCTAAAATTCATATGTTGAAGTCCTAACCCCCAGTACCTCAGAATGTGACTGTATTTGGAGATAGAGCCTCTAAAGAGGTGATTAATTTAAAATGAGGCCATTAGGATGGGCCCTAATCCAATCTGACTGGTGTCCTCATAAGAAGAGGAGATTTGGACACGCAGAGGGGTATGTGCACACACAGAGGTAAGGCCATGTGAGGACACCCCAAGCAGGAGGCTGTCTGCAAGCCAAAGAGAGAGGCCTCGGAAAAAACCTAATCTACCGACACCTTGATCTCGGACTTCTGGCCTCCAGAGCCATGAGACAATAAAGCCCCTAAGTGGTGCTTTGCTGTGGAAGCCTTGGCAAACCAATACACAAGGTCCTCCTGCGGTTAATAAGGATTCATGAGTTTCACTATTATTATTTAGTTGATAGGATTTGTTGGTTTGTTATTTTTACTTCCCACTTATATGTTTTAAATCTATCATAAACATGGAGTAAAAATCTACTAATTAAATCATTCTACTCCACCAATACTCATGTGCCCTTCTGCAAACCATTTACCATCTCTGAGTTTCAGTCTCCATACCCATAAAGTAGGGAGACTACATTTTGTGATCTCTAAGAATATCATGTTCATCTCACATCAGTGATTTAAAAATGGACTCAGGTTTGATGAAAGGAGCTATCTAAGGAGGAGGATTTGGCTCCAGCAACAAGCAGTTAGCCCTGGGCTGGGAAGAGGGGCAGAAAAAATGATTGTCCTCGTGACTTGTCAGCTCAGGAAGAGGCCTCCAGCATCCCTTTGGAGGCTCCAGTCCACCCTGGGTCTCAGGGAGGCAAAGAGAAGAGGATGCCCGGCATTCCACTGAGCTGGAGGAAAAGGGAAAACAGTATAAAATCTGGGGCTGGGCAGAGTGGATGACGCTTCATTAGACAATCCCTGAATGATATCAAATATCAAAAAGAAACCCTAGCCAGAAAAAAAAAGACTTGGAAATTAATTTAGGAGCCATAGCTAGCATTTTAGGAAAAGAAGGACATAGAATAGGAGACAAGAGAGTGTGAAGAACAGATGGCAAAAATAGAGCATTTTATAAATAGCCATGTGCAATTCAGAGACTGTTAATATCCAATATACTTAACTCTGGCCAAATATCCTGACTTCTTCCTGGAATAAGATACGTATTATTGGAAAATGGGGCATAAAAAAAATTGGCTCAAATGAAAGAAAGCTGTATGTGTTTGGTTTACATTTTAGCACATTTTAAACTGCCTTTCACATAAATAGAAAACAATTAACACAGATATATACCACACAAGTAATAAGCATGACATGCAGAGATTAAATTTTTTTATTCAAATTTAACCCTGGAAAATAAACATGGGCTCTGAGCTGCACACTCAGTTATTTTTAGTCAATCTTAATTCAGAAGGTATCTGTCTCCTCTGCGCTGTCTGAAAATATCATTCAATTTTTTTCTGTAAAGTGAGTATGCATTTGGGAGATCTCGCTCCCCAAGCAAACTCTCAGAGGGGTCCACTTGCAGACTTCTGCTCCATCACCGCAGAGAAAAATACCAAGTTATGTCTAGACCCAGCAGTCACTGGCTAGGAAAACGATTACTCCAGAGACCTTCCATTCTCCTCCCCTCACTGCCGAAAGTGTAATCGCAGCCAAACGGAAATGAAGCCAAGCTCCAGCTCTCTCCAGATGGCTTAGGATATTTTATCAATGGAAACAATGAAAAGCAGAGGTAAAGGTGTATATAATTCATATAAAATGTGCAAGTTACCCTTACTAATTTGGGTAGAGAGAAAAACATTTCTAGAGGCCCATTTTTATGCCTCAACTCCTGCAAACTTACTAAGAAGGCTTTAAATGAAAAAGAAATTGAACAGAATTTTCAGATCTGGTACATTTTCTTTTAATATGTACCATTTGTGGTGAGTTTAAAGGGGAGGGACTAGAAAGAACTAAAGTCTCCCACACTTTTACTTCAAAAATAAGACCCTCTGCTAATGATTCTAGAGGGGGTGAGGCACCGTGTAGTGGAAACAAGATTCAGCCAAGAGACAGGAGTATCCTGATTTTGCCACCAACTAATTGTATGATCTTGGCCAAGTCACTTAAATTCCTAAAAATTGTTCCCTCATCTACCAAATGACAAGTTAATCTCTAAGATCGCTTCCAACTCTAATATTCTTGATTCTCGGGCAACTGTAGATCACTCTCTAACGACATCTCTCTCCTTGCAAGTTCACCTTCCTTGGTTGGCTGCCCTGAGCTCTGCACGAGCCAGTGCAGAACACAGCGTCCTTTCCACCTATGAGCAGATCACAGCTTAAAAGCAGCTCATGAGTCCTTGTGTCCAGAAACCCAAAGTGAAGTTATCGATGTGTTTAATGTGTACGCATCTATGTCATATATGTGAAGTTAAGTTTTAAGAAAGATTTATGGACTAAACAGGCAAAAAAGGGAGGAAAATTCTTCTAAAAACAAGAACAATAGGGCAATTGTTTTCGAGTAAATATTTAACTCTAGCCTTACAAAGAGTTAAATATGCCACAAAGCTGCAACAATCAACAGAAGAGTACTGGTGTATGGAAATAGAGGGAGATTGGAACAGAAAAGAGAGTCCAGAAATAAGTCCATAAACAGACGAGTGTTTAGTTAGGAACAAGGCAGCTTTCCATCAGTGAAACAAGACGGACATCTCTGTCAACCAGTAGCCATTGGGGAAAAAATTAGTCAGATCTCTAACTCCCTCTTTACACCAAAATAAACTCCAGATGTCTGAAAGATTTCAACATTTTTTTTAAATGAAACCTTTATAAAAGGAAGGAAATCTTAGGAGATTCTTGTATTATCCCAAAGTGGGAAAGGCCTTTGTAATAAAGATTCAAAATCCAGAAGCCATTTAAAAAGAGAAGGGTTGAGGAAGATGGGCACGGATGTTAGCCCAGGGCCAGTCTTCCTCAGCACAAAAAGAGGAGGATTGGCATGGATGTTAGCTCAGGGCTGATCTTCCTCACAAAAAAATAAAAAATAAAAATAAATAAAGAAAAAGAGAAGGGATTTGACTGCATTCAATTCCTTCAAATGTCTACATTGAAAAAAAAAACAGAAGTCAAAAGAAAAATTATATCTCTAAGTCTACCACCCTAAGTAAGTCAAAAACAACCTTGTCTCCTGGTAGAGTTGAAGCTCATGGAATTTAGCTCAAGACAGACCCAGGGCTCTGCTACTTCTGAGCAAGTGTCTGAGCCTCAGATTCCCCGTCTGTAAAATGGGAGGACAAGGGACCTTCTTCAGAGGTTGTTATTGGGATTACACACAATAATACATGACATAGAACATTCATGACCGTGTGGACTAACCAGTAGGAGTTCAGTACCCACAGGTTTTCTGTGCTTTGAGGAGAGAGGCTTTGAGAGTGGAGAGAAGAAATCACGCCTAGCTGGGAAATCAAGAAAGGCTGCTGAGCACAAAGCATGGATTGACAATTAGAGAAGGAAACTGCAGGGCGCAGGCAGGAGCAGGCCCACCAGAGAGCACATCACGTCTCCCAGCAGTGTGAGCCACAGCGGGTTAGCTGTCAAGACGGTCCCCAGATCCAGCCATTTGGCACGCATCGGCACGTCTCCATTTGCAAGTGGGAATTCTTTGCCCTTGCAGTCTATATTTGGTTTTTAAATTGTGCAAATTTGTAGGCTCATCACAGTAAGATCTGTGCCAACCAGATGCCTGCTATGCAATTAGTCAGTTTTCTGTAGTCCCAGGATATTAGAGCTGGAATAATAAAAAATAACCATTACCATTTATTTAGCACCTATTCTCTGCCAGGCTCTGTAGCCAGCGCTTCCTATTCATACTCAGTCAAATACTTATGAGGTACCCCTATGGCCCGTTGCTGTCACAGGTGCTGGGGATAATTGTCCCTGATACCATCCCTGACTTTGCAGTGCTCAGAGCTCAGTGGGGCACGTGGACCAGTAAACAGGCAGCTATAACGCAGTGTGACGAGCTCTGAGAAGGGGACACACAGAGGGCACCTAAGCATACCTGGGGCTCAGCCAATACTTCCAAGAAGAGGGGCTCCACGCTGAGGGCTGAAGGAGGAAGAGGACAGAGAGGGAAATAAGGTGACCTCAACAGAGGAGACTGCAGCCAAAAGGGAGCACAGGGGTCCAAGACGTCAAAGAGCCTTAGTCCGGCCGGAAGGTGAATTCAGGGTGGGGCGGGGGGAGAAATGAGGTTGGAGAGGGTGTGAAGGCCTGGGAAGTCTCGGGCTCCATTTCCAGAGCAGTGGGAAGCTACTAAAACATTGTAAAAAGGGAAGGGGCATATCCAAAATTGTGTTTTTGAAAGATCACTCTGGCTGCAAAGTAGACAATGAATGGGGGGAGGGGCAGGAGTAGTCTTCCGGTCGGAGAGGAGTGAGTGCCACTGAGACAGGTAGGGATGCGATTAGGAATGGAGTTTGTGAGGAAGAGGGAAGAGTTAAGGGTAAGTCCCCGGCCTCTGGCTTGAGCAGCCTGGTAGATGTTGAGATAGAAAATACCAGACAGGCGAGACGCAGTTAATTCTGACAGAAACATTATGAGGTAGAAACTGTTTTTCCCATTTTACTGATGCAAAAACTGAGGCTCAGAGAGGTTAAACTGAAAGTTCAAGATCACACAGCAGACAGTCAAACCAGTAACCACAGAGTTAATGTTCTTTCTTCTTTGCCAAGCTAAAAAGACCATTTCAGGCCCCCTGACTCAACCTTTTCCTCCAAGTGGGATGTACTGGAGGCTCTAGGAGGGCCCATCGCTCATCAGGGTTGCACTAAGCTACTGGAAAGCATACCCCACTGGAGCCTGTGTCTCCTGGCTCCCAGTAACACCATAGTACCCCTCCGGTACCATTGATCACCAGTGCTTGCCTCTGTGACTGAAGAGACGGGGCAGCAGCAGGCAGCCCGGAGGGTCAAGGGCATATGCTAGAATGGGTAGTGGGTACAGGGCAGCCTGGGGGATGCCCGGACTCCCCGGCCCAGCACATCATATCTCCAGGCTGACTCACATGCAGACATTCAATCCTTCAATCAGACATACTGAGTGTCTCTCTGTTAAATGCCTGGTGCTGGTTCTGATGTCCCCATGGCAGGTGGCCCAGGACACATCACTCCTACCAGGCTGACTCTGAACTTGCTGCTTTGCTCCACCATGCTAACAGGTCTGAAACATAGTCTCTCCTGGGCGGTGAGGCAAAGAACGTGCATCCTCTTGCTTTCTCTTGACCATGAGGAGGAGTATGATTTAAGCACTACTTATAAGCTTGGGAATCAGACAGACTAGGCTCAAATCCTGGCTTCACCATCCGGTAACCCGGTGACCTTAGGCAAGTTCTTAAAATGGAGTAATATTTTATATGGATATTTAAATATGTCTCATAGTGCTTCCCATATAGCATTGAATAAATGGTGGCTATTACATTTATTAATCTATACTAGGCACACACGTGTTAAACATTTATACGTTTAAATACTCCGAATATTATTTACCTTCATATCATTTTATATTATTACACGTATTATGACTTGTGTTAATTATGATAGAATTGATGGCTTTGAAAGAGAGAGGCAGTCACAAAGGGCCTGAAGGGTGTGGGTGGAAGGGAAGCGGTGTGGCCCCCGGCCTGGGCGGTAGTGGGTGGAGAGGTGACGTTTGGTGCCTGGAATGTTTAGGAGCGATGCAGGCGGTCACCTTCCACGACCTCTTCAGCATCCGTCCCCACCTCCCAGGCCTCACTACTCAGTTTTCTTCCCACTTCCACCCGGCAGCCAGTGACTCCATGAGTGGATGCCTAGTCCTGCCTCTGCCTGGGAAGACAGCGTTCTGGGACACTAGCACCTCTGTCTAGTCCTCCAAACCTCCTCGCGCCTCCTGGGTAATGCAGTGGGCTAGCGGACCAGCTCAAGGGGCTCCCGTGACTGCGCCACATCTCTTCAGTGTTACGCCTCTGTTTCCTCACCTGTAAACGGGGCTGGTAACGACCCCACAAAACACTGCTGATACTAAACATAACACTTCTAACGCCCCTCTCCACACGTAATGTTTATTCAGCAAACATTAACTAGTCTTGTTAGAGTGTCTAATCACCTTTGAGAGATTTGTGTTTCAGAAGAACGGAAGGCAGTGAGGTTTTATTATGCATTTTAAAAAACAGAAATAACTTGTTAATGCTGATTTTATTTTTGTACCAGATGAAGTAAAGGAACTTTCACTCCACATTAATGGGAGCCTTCCTCTTCTCCTGAAGCATCATCAATCCAGCCCTCCCTCTCCAGCCTGCAGCGGTGCAGGGCAGCCTGGCGGCAGGTGACGGGGGCTCCCACCCCAGCTCTGTTCCCAGCTAACATGTCACTAACTTATTTAACCTTTCTGGGGCTCGCTTTGTGACATCTTTTAAGTGAAGGATATGAACTAAAAATGGCCTTTCATGTCAGAATAAGTGTCTTTCATTAACTATGTAACTAAAGATATGCAAGGCCATGCAGCCCTAGCACACAACCGGGGCTTCATAAATGCTTGCTAAATAAGCAAACACATCTCAATGTGTAGATTTAGAACAATGGGACACAGGGAAAGGAGATGGGTTAGCCAAGATCAAGGACCTCTTCAGTAACAAGGCTGGGGCTAAAATTCATGATCTAGTGCCTGGTTTCATATTTAGCCCTGTCTCTAACTAACGCACCAATTCTTTGCTCTAAAACCCACAATCAGAAGAAAATGGACAAGACAGTGCATTTCCTTTAGCATCATTTGCTCTGTTATCTCTAAGCATTAGTTAGTTCTGTTTCCATAGCTCCTGGAGGACATCGACTTTTTGATCTGAAGTAGATCTTAATTCTCTCTGTCCCTTTTCTAAAACAAATGCAACGTAACCATTTCATTGCTCTAGTATTTCTTTATAATCTGAAATAAGCCCTTGAAAACCACTTTGGCAAAGACAGGCTATCTTTTATCTATATTGTGTTCAGTGATTTGAAAACTCCTTATTGAGACAGTTTTTGCGATATTCATTTTTTATTTCTTTGGGCTCTAACTTATTCTCCCCTCTGCACCTGACAATTTTCATAACTGTCTCAGGCCTCCTTCTTCACGGTTTTTGTATTTTGTGAGCATCCACATGTGTCCTAGATGGTCTTCATTTCCCTCCTCCACCAGATGGTCTCTCCCGTTCGTTTACACGTTGTTATGAACACTGGTAGTTTTATTTCTGTAGTTGCAGCCTCTCTAACTCCTTTTACGTTTAGACAGATGTGATTTTGCTTTGTCACTCTAAAATGATGAATGCACCAGGATGAGATGATATTTCCCTAACAAAACAACTTACCTTTTTTCTGAGATTAGTTTGGAAATCCATGAACCATGTCCCTGAAGCAATAAGAGGGAAATTGAATTAAGCAGTTTCACTATTTAGGCAATTTTTTTTTCTTTCTTCATATTGATTCTCATCTCCAAAGAACTAAAAATTAGGTATTTACCTGTTACTGAAACTAAATTATTTTCCTGATTATACTGGATTCTTTTCCACTTAATTATTTTGTTCTGAATCCTCGGGCTTTGTCTTGAAATAAACAGGTAGTGAGGTCCAAGCCTTGTAGCTGCAACTACAGGACACAGCGGACCGGTGGCTTCCTCTCTCCATCTGCCCCTGAGGCGCTCTATCCACCAGGACTGAAGGCCGTCAGAACGGGGCCAAGCCAGTTGTTGCGGCGTTCTGCTGGAGGCCCGCAACCCCTCTGGGAGGCCATTCTGAGAGCAGTGGGTTTGTCAAGAGGGTTCCTAGTTTTTAAGACAGGGAAAAACAAGAGGACTAGCAAGTTTGGTTTGAGGCAAAGGCACATAACTTGTTTGGCATATACTGAGATCGGGAGCCTGTGGGATAGCCAAGTGTGGGAAGTTGGACATAAGGTATGAAGCTCAGGACAGAGATGTGGGTGGGACATACAGACACACCAATCAATTATGACATAGAGGATCACTGAAACAAGAGGAGAGATGCTCAGAGAGGGAGGAGGCCTATGAAAGCTCTCGAGGGACACCAATATCTCTTTAAGGAATGACTATGCCAGTGGAAATCAAAAAGAAATAATCGGAGAAATAGAGGTAAAATCAGCAGCATATATCACAGAGAAAAATAGAAGAAAGTGAATCAAGAACGAGAGTATTGCTAAGATTGAAAAAGCAGCAGAGACGTAAAATAAGATAAAGATGGAAAAGTATAAATTGGATTTTGAGATATAATTCACATACCATAAAATTCACCCTTTTAAAGTTTACAATTCAGTGATTTTTTTTACTACATTCACAAGATTGTGCAATCATCACCATAATCTAATTCCAGAACATTTTCATCACCCCCAAAAGAAAACTCATACCTGTGAGCAATCAGTTCTCATACCCACCTCCCCGCAGTCTCTG
The DNA here is from genome assembly GCF_057802395.1 of Ceratotherium simum simum. Lineage (NCBI taxonomy): Eukaryota > Metazoa > Chordata > Mammalia > Perissodactyla > Rhinocerotidae > Ceratotherium > Ceratotherium simum. The sequence goes on along the minus strand of NC_141930.1, from coordinate 29,314,522 downwards.
GCAACCACTTTCTGTCTCTACGGATTTGCCTGTTCTAGATTTTTCTTATCAATGGAGTCATACAGTATGTGGCCTTTTGTGTCTAGCTTCACTCATTTAGCATATTTTCAGGATTCATTCATTTTGTAATATACAATAAATCAATACTTCATTCTTTTTTATGGCTGAATAATATTCCATTGTACACCAATGGATTTTTTATAGCAAGGATATTCCCTTGCTCTCAAAAAGGTGTGAAAACCCTCCGGGGGTAGAAAAGGGAGAAGTAAGGAGGTTTCTTCCTATTACCTGGATTCTATTTCAGCTACCTGCCATGGGAAGCTCTTCTTAACACTGCCTATATTGAGGTGGGGTCCACAAAGCAGAGTTTATCATCAATCACATCAGGAGTGAGCAGAGATAGAAGGCTGTAAGGGGATTCAGAGACTTACGGGGGCATATATAGTATACACCCTTGTGTTGTTTATGTTTTTTATGTATTGTTTAGACATTATCCTATTGACAGATTTTTAGGTTGCTTCCAGTTCAGAGTTATCATGAATAAAACTGCTATTAAAATTCAGATACAAGTCTCTTCATGGACATATGTTTTCATTTCCCTTGAGTAAATACCTAGCAGTAGAGTTGTTGGATCATACATCGTGGTAGGTTTAATTTTGTAAGAAATTGGCACAACTACTTTCCAAAGTAGTTGCATGATTGTATCTTCCCACAGCAAATTATAAAAGTTCTAGTCGTTCCACATCTTTATCAACAATTGATGAACCTGCACTTGGTGCTGTACATTCTATGGGTTTAGACAAATGTATAATGACATGTATCCATCACTGTAGGTTCATTCAGAGTATTTTCACTGCCCTAAAAATCCTCTTTGTTCCACCTACTCATCCTTTCCCCTGCACCAAGCCTTGGCAACCACTGATCTTTTTACTGTCTCCATAGTTTTGCCTTTGCCAGATGTTATATATATGGTTCCAGTTGGAACCATACAGTATGTAGCCTTTCCAGATTAGCTTCTTTCACTTAGTAATACGCATTTAAGTTTCCTTCATGTCTTTTCACCGCTTGAGAGCTCATTTGTTTTTAGTGCTGAATATTATCCCATTGTATGGATGTACCACAGTTTATTTTTCCATTCACCAACTGAAGGACATCTTGGTTGCTTCTGAGTTTTGGCCACTATGAATAAAGCTGTTATAAACATCATGTGCAGGTTTCTGTATGGACATAAGTTTTCAGTCCATTTGGGTAAATTCCAAGGAGTACGATTACTTGATCATATAGTAAAAGTATGTTTAGTTTTGTAAGAAATTGCCACTGTCTACCAAAGTGGCTGTACCATTTTGCATTCCCACCAGCAACGAATGAGAGTTCTTGTTGCTCCACATCCTCATCATCAATTGCTGTTACCTGTGTTGCAAATTTTGGCCATTCGGATAGGTGTATAGCGGTATCTTGTTGTCGTTTTAATTTACTCTTTCCCAGTAACATATGATATGGAGCGTCTTTTCATGATTATTTCTCATCTGTATATCTTTTTTTATAATGAGGTGTCATTTTGGCCCATTTTTCAATTGGGTTGTTTGTTTTCTTATTGCTGAGTTTTAAGACTTCTTAGTATATTTTTGATAACAATTCTTTATCAGATGAGTCTTTTGTAAATATTTTCTCACAATCTGTGGCTTGTCTTCTCTTGACATTGTCTTTTACAGAGCAGACATTTCAGTTTTAATGATGTTCAGCTTATCAATTCCTTCTCTCATGGAGCATGCCTTTGCTATCATATCTAAAATGTCACCATCATGCTCAAGGTCATCTAGGTTTTCTCCTGTGTTATCTTCTAGGAGTTTTATACTTTGCATTTTACATTTAGGTCTGTGATCTATTTTGAGTTAATTTTTGTGAAGGCTGTAAGGTCTGTGTCTAGATTCAGTTTCTTGAATGTGAGTGTCTGGGTGCTCTAGCACAATTTGTTGAAAGGACTGTCTTTGCTCCATTGTATTGCCTTTGCTCCTTTGTCAAAGATGAGTTGACTGTATTTATGTGGGTCTATATCTGAGCTATTTTGTTCCACTGATCTATTTGTCTATTCTTTCACCAATTTCATACTGTCTTGATTACTCTAGCTTTATAGTAAGTCTTGAAGTCAGGTAGGGTTAGTTCTCCAACTTTGTTCTTCTTCTTCAACACTGATTTAACTATTCTGGGTCTTTTGTCTCTCCACATAGACTTTAGAATCAGTTTGTTGATATCCAGAAAACAACTTACTGGTATTTTGATTGAGATAGTGTTGAATCTATAGATCAAGTTGGGAAGAACTGACATCTTGACAATATTGAGTCTTCCTATTCATGAACATGAAATATTTGTCCATGTATTTAGTTCTTCTTTCATTTTATTCATCATATTTTTGTAGTTTTCCTCATATAAATATTGTGCATATTTTGCTACATTTACACCTAAGTATTTCATTTTTAGGGGTGCTAATGTAAGTGGTATTATATTTTTAATTTTAGATTCTACTTGTTCGTTACTGTATATAGGAAAGCGATTGACTTTTATATATTAACCTTGTATCCTGAAACCTTGCTATAATAGCTTATTAGTTCCAGGAATTGTCAAGTCTTTCAGATTTTCTACATAGATGATCATGTCATTTGCAAACCAAGACAATTTTATTTCTTCCTTCCCAATCTGCATACCTTTTATTTCCTTTTTTTTTGTCTTACTGCATTAACAAGGACTTCCAATATGATGTTGAAAAGGACTAGTAAGAGGGGACATCCTTGCCTTGTACCTGATCTTAATGGGAAAGCATTGAGTTTCTCTCCCTTAAGTATGATGTTAGCTGTAGGTTTTTCATAAATATTCTTTATCAAGTTGAGGAAGTTCCCTTCTATTCCTAGTTTACTGAGAGCTTTTGTCGTGAATGGATGTTGGATTTTGCCAAATGTTTTTGTGCATCTATTGATATGACCATGTGATTTTTGTTATTTAGACTGTTGATGTGATGGATTACATTAATTGATTTTCAAATGTTGAGCCAGTCTTGCATACCTAGGATAAATCCCACTTAGTTGAGGTCTGTAAATCTTTTTTTACATTATTGGATTCAATTTGCTAATATTTTGTAGAGAATCTTTGCATCTATGTTCATGAGAGATATTGGTCTATAGTTTTCTTTTCTTGTACTGTCTTTGCCTGGTTTTGGTATTAGAGTGACGCTGGCCTCATAGAATAAATTAGGAGGTATTTCCTCTGCTTCTATCCTCTAAAAGAGATTGTAAAGAAGTGGTATAATTTCTTCCTTAAATCTTTGGTAGAATTCGGCAGTGAACCCATCTGGGCCTGGTGCTTTCTGTTTGGGAAGGTTATTAATTATTGATTCAATTTCTTTAATAGATATAGGCCTATTTAAATCGTCTGGTTCTTCTTGTGTAAGTTTTGGCAAATTGTGTCTTTCAAGAAATTGGTCCATTTCATCTAGATTATTGAATTTCCGGGCACAGAGTTGTTCGTAGTTTTTTTAATTATCCTTTTAATGTCCATGAGATCTGTAGTGATATTCCCTTTTTCATTTCTGATATTAGTAATTTGTGTCTTCTCTTTTTTTTTGAGATAGCCTGGCTAGAGGCTTCTAGATTTTACTGATCTTTGCAAAGAACTAGCTTTTGGTTTCATTGATTTTGTCTACTGATGTCCTGTTTTCAATTTCATTGATTTCTGCTCTAATTCTTATTGTTTCTGTTCTTCTGCTTAATTTGGATTTAATTTGCTCCTCTTTTTCTAGTTTTTTAAGGTGGATATTGAGATGATTGATATTAGATCTTTCTTCTTTTCTAATATATGCATTCAATGCTATAAATTTCCCTCTAAGCACTACTTTCATTGCATCTCACAAATTTTGATAAGTTGTGTTTTCATTTTCATTTAGTTCAAAATATTTTTTCTCTTGAAATTTCTTCTTTGACCCAGGTATTATTTAGAAATGTGTTGTCTAATATCCAAATACTTTGGTATTGTTCAATTGTCTTTCTGTATTGATTTCTACTTTAATTTCTTTGTGGTCTGAGAGCAGATATTGTATGATTTCCATTCTTTTAAATTTGTTAAGGTTTCTTTTATGGCCCAGAGTGTGGTCTATTTTGGGGAGTGTTCCATGTGAGCTTGAGAAAAATGTGCATTCTGCTGTTGTTGGATGAAATATTCTATTATAATATAATATAATTATATCCAGTTGATTGACGGTTTTGTTGAGTTCTACTATGCTCTTAATGATTTTCTGCCTGCTGGGCCTATTTCTGATAGAGGGGTGTTGAAGTCTCCAACTATGTTAGTGGATTCATCTACTTCTCTTTGCAGTTCTATTAGTTTTTGCCTCACATAGTTTGGTGCTCTGTTGTTAGGTGCATACATGTTAAGGATTGTTATGTCTTCTTAGAGAATTGATCCACTTATTTTTGTCTTTATATTGACCCCTTTATCATTACATCATAAATGCCTTTCTTTATCTCTGATAACTTTCCTTGCTTTGAAGAATGCTCTGTCTGAAATTAATATAGCTACTCTTTTTTCTTTTGGTTAGTGTTAGCATGGTATATTTTTCTCAATTTATTTACTTTTAATCTATATGCCTTTATATTTAAAGTGGGTTTCTTGTAGACAACATAAAATGGGGTCTTATTTTTGATCCACTCTGACAATCTCTGTTTTTTAATTTGTGCATATAGACTATTGACATTCAAAGTGATTATTGATATAGTTGGATTAATATCTACCATATTCATTACTATTTTCCAATTTGTACCCATGTTCTTTGTTCCCATTTTTGTCTTCCACTCTTTTTCTGCCTTTTGTGGTTTAATTGAGCATTTTATGTGTTTCCATTTTCTTTTCTTAGCATATTGGTTGTACTTCTTTTTTTACTGTTTTTAATGCTTGCCCTAGAATTGGCAATATACATTTACAGCTAATTCAAATCCACTTTCAAATAACACTATACAACTTCATGGGTAGTGTGAGTACCTTATAATAACAAAATATTACTAATCCCTCGCTCTGGTATCACTGCTGTCATTCATTTCACTTATATATAAGCATACATAAGTGTATATATATACTTACATATAACATATTATGTTTGTATATGTATGTATATATATATAATATATAAGTATATGTAATCCAATACATTGTTGCTATTATTATTTTGAACAAACTGTTATTTATTACATCAATCAAGAATAAGAAAAGTAAACATTTTTATTTTACTTTCATTTATTCCTTCTTCAATGCTTTTCCTTTTTTTATGTAGATCTGAGTTTCTGACCTATATTATTTTCCTTCTCTCTCAAGAACTTCTTTTAACATTTCTTGCAAGGTAGGTCTCCTGGCAGCAGATGCCCTCAATTTTGGCTTGTCTGATCAAGTCTTCATTTATCCTTCACTTTGAAGGATAATTTCACAGGGTACAGAACTCCAGGTGGGTGGTTTTCTTCTCTCAACACTTAAAATATTTCATTCCACTCTCTTCTTCCTTACAGTATTTCCGAGGAGAAGTCAAATGTGATTCTTATCTTTGTTCCCCTATAGGTAAGGTGTTTTTTCCTCTGGCTTCTTTCAGGATTTTTACTTTACCTTTGATTTTCTGTAGTTTGAAAATTATATGCCTAGGTTTAGGGTTTTGTTTTGTTTTTGTTTTTTGTTTTTTGGTATTTATCCTGCTTGGTGTTCTCTGACTTTCCCAGATCTGGGGGTTTGTGTCTGATATTAGTTTGGAGGTGTTGAAGCAAATAATCCATAATCAATCTATAAATCAAAATTGGGGTGAGTTTATTATGAGCCAACTTTTGAGGACCATATAGCCTGGGGCCTTCCTTCCCCAAGGAAGGAAGGGCACCAAAGAAGTGGGGTGTACAGAGTGGTTATATACCATCAAAGAGCATGTATCACATATGATTGCAATGTCACAATGACAACAGTCACAAGATCACCCTGTCAGATTGCCCCGTCAACATAGCTATTGATGGACACAGCAGGTAGCAGGTCTGTTGTCTTGAGTTGGGTGGTCACAAGATGAGCACAGCAATCGAATCCTAGCCTAGGGAGAAATGCTTATCCTTAAGGAAATGGCAACGTGGGGGAAGTTGCATCCTATCTTAAGGGCATTTAATCTTCTCTTTAGGACATGTTAATTGCTTAAAGCAGATACACAATGCATGTTCAAAGGCAATGGGCCCTTTTGAAAAAACGAACTCAGGCCAAATTAGTTTTACACCAAATGTCTTCCTCATATGTTCCAATATATCCTATTGCTTGCCATTTATTTATCAGAGGAAATTCTCTGTGATTATTGTTTCAAATATTTCTTCTGTTCTTTCTCTCCTTCTTCTCCTTCTGGTATTCTGGTATGTATATGTTACACCTTTTGTAGTTGTCTTGCTGTCTTTGGATATTCTATTCTGTTTCTTTCAGTCTTTGTTCTCTTTGCTTTTTGGTTTTGAAGATTCTATTGATACATCCTCTAGTTCAGAGATTCTTTCCTCAGCTGTGTCCAGTGTACTAATGAGCCCATGAGGGTGTTCTTCATTTTTGTTACAGTGTTTTTTATCTCTAGTGTTTCTTTTGATTCTTTCTTAGGATTTCCATTTCTCTGCTTACATTGTCCATTTGTTCTTGTATGCTGTCTGTTTTACCTATTAGAACCCTCAGCATATTAATCATAGTTGTTTTAAATTCCAAGTCTGATAATTCCAACATCACTGCCATGTCTGTTTTGATGCTTGCTCTGTCTCTTCAAACTGTGTTTTTTGCGTTTTGGCATGGCTTGTATTTTTTTTAAAAGCCAGACATAGTGTACCAAATAAAAGGAACGGCTGGTAATAGGCCTTTAGCAATGTGGTGGTGAGGTGTGGAGGGAGGGGAAACATTCTATAGTCCCATGATTACCTCTCAGTTTTTTAGAGAGCCTATGCCTCTGGACTGTGAACTTCACAAGTGCTTCTCAGGTTTTTTTCTCCCCGTTTAGGTGGGACAGGATAGCTAGAGTGGGCTGGAGTTGGGTGTTCCCTTCCTCCAGGTCAATTGGGCTCTAATACTACCCATCCAGATAGGCTCTGGTTAACTAGTTCCCCCTGAAGCAGACCTTGTTAAGAATTAAGTGCTCTGACCTGTTTCAGAGTGGTTCCTTTTCCCTCCTTCTACCAGAAACACAAGGAGATTTTTCTCTGATATTTACCGTGGGAAGCTAGTCGAGCTCCTGGAAGTAAATCTCACAATATTATGGAGGTCCTCCTATGATTGGGTTGCCCCAGAGTTCTTAGCTCTCAGACTTGTCCACACTGAGCCTCCAGCAATTCGTCAATTACAGTTTCGGTTTTCCTACCCGGCACTGCTTCCTGCAGTGGTTTCTGCTTGTGAGTCTCTGCTCCGGTGAGCCGTGACTCCCTGTATTCACCTGTCTGTTTCTCCAATATTATAGGTAGTGGTTTGTGTTGTGTTCTCCCCTCTCTTAGATATCCAATAAGAGTTATTGATTTTTCAGTCTGTTCAGCTTTTTACTCGTTGTTAGGACAGAGGAGCACCTTCTAAGCTCCTTACATAGCTCTAAGGAGAACTGGAAATCAGCAGTCCCAGATTTTGCGATTTGGACTTTAATGCTTTAATTTAGCCTGTGAACCTTCTGATCTGTTACCTCTAGTATAGCCTGAATATAATTTCCCAAATGGAAGTACATCTTTTGCTCATTTGTTCCTAAGTATTTAATGATTTCCAGTGCTATTGTAAATGCAGTTTATTTCATTTTTCATTTACTTTGTGCCAGTATATAGAAATACAACTGATTTTTGTATATTGATTTCTGTCCTGTGGCTTTGTTAAATTCACTCATTAATTCTGGAAGGTTTTTCTTTTTTTGGTAGATTCCTTATGATATTCTGTGTATACAATCATATCACCTGTAAATAAAGATAGCTTTACTTTTTGCTTTCCATTCTATATGACTTTTTTTTCTTGCCTTATTTCACTGGCTAGAAAATAGTGTTGAATAGAAGTGATGGGAGTGGACGTCCTTGCATTGCTCCCTGTCTTGGAAGGAAAGTGTTCAATATATCACCACTAAGATGTTAGCCATATCAAGTTGAGAAATATCCTTTCTTCTCCTACATGGCTGAGAATTTTTATCATGAATGGATGCTGAATTTTATTGGGTACTTTTTCTACGTCTATTGAGATGATCATATAGTGTTTCTCTTTCATTCTGTTATAGTCATGCATCGTTTAACCACAGGGATATGTTCTGAGAATCATTAGATGATTTCATCTTTGTGTGAACATCATAGAGTGTACTTACACAAACCTAGATGGTATAGCTTACTACAAACCTAGGCTGTGTGGTACTAATTTTATGGGACCACCATTGTATATGTGGTCTGTCATTGACCGAAATGTTGCTTTGCGGCACATGACTATAAAATGATGAATTAAGTTGATTGATATTTTTGAATTTTGTATCACCCTTGTATTCCTGGTATTCCTCACTTCACGATGTATTATAATTTTTATTTATTGCTAGAATGGACTTGTTAAAATTTTGTCAAGCATTTTGTATCCATGTTCCCAGAGAATATCGGTCTGTAATTTTCTTTACACTAATATATTTGTCAGGTTTAGGTATCAGGCTTAAAATGAGTTAGGATGTGTTTCTTCCTCTATTTCCTGAAAGAGCTTGTGTCATACTGGTATTATTTATTTTTTCTTCTTTATTTGTTAATGGATAGACTTCATCAGGTAAGGCTCTGGGCCTGGAATTTTCTTTGTGGGAAGATTTGTGATTACTGTGATTATGAACTCAATTTATTTAGTAACAACAGAAATAGATTCTTTATTTCTTCTTGAGTGAGCCTTGGTAGTTCGTGTTTTTCAAGGAATTTGTCTCTTTTATATAATTATTAAATTTATTGGCATAAAATTTTTCTTAATATTTCCTTATTATCCAATTAATGTCTGTAGAATCCATAGTGATATCCCTCTTTCATTCCTAACATTGTTGATTTGTGTTCTTTCTCTCTTTTCCTTATAAGTCTTGATTAAATTTTATCAGTTTTTTAATATTTTCAAAAAACTGATTTGGACTTGTCAATTTTCTCTATTTTTTTGTTTTCTGGAAACTTATTTGATTTTAGATCTTTCTTCTTTTTTATACAGGCCTTTAAAGCTATAAAATTCACTCTAATCACTGCTTTAGATGCATCACATAAATTTTGCTACATGTGTTTTCATTATCATTTTACTGAAAATATTTTCTAATTTTGCTTGTGACTTCTTCTCTACCCATGAATTACTTAGAAATGTGTGTTGTTTACTTTCCAAATATTCAGGTGATTTTCTAGGTATCTTATTGTTTTTGCTTTCTAATTTAATTCTATTGTAGTCAGAAAATGTACTTTCCAATATTTCAATATTTTAGACTTGTTTTGTACTCTAGCATATAATATCTTGGTGAATATACCATATTCACTTGAAAAAAAATGTACAGTTTGCCATTATTGTTTATAGTATTTTGTAAATGAAAATTGAGTCAAGTTGATTGATATTGCTTTCAGATCTTTTCATTTCCTACTGATTTTTTTCTACTTCTAGGAAGTGGTGTTAAACTCTCCTGTTATGATTATGGATGTGCCTATTTCTTCCTTTATTTATGTCAATTTTCTTCTTATATTTTGAAACTCTATTATTAGGTACATACACATTTAGGATTTTTGTGATTTCCTATTGAATTTACCCTTTTATCATTTAAAACAGCTCTCTTTATCTTTGGTAACACTACTTGTTTTGGATTCTACCTTGTCTGATATGACTATAGCCACATCAGATTTCTTAAGTTTATTGTTTCCATGGTATATTTTTTCCCTATTTATTTAATCTATCTGTCTTTATATTTAAAGTCCTTCTCTTATGGACAGCATATAATTGGGTCTTTGTCACAGGTTGGATTCTCCAAAAGCAGATGCTGAACTGGAGTTTGCTGTGCAGAATATTTAATGGGATCAGCAACTTTGGAAGTAGGATGGGGCAGAGGGAAAAATCACACTACACTGAAGTCTTGACAGAGCCTCAGCCCACCCCACAGGGAGCTCTGGTGCATTACAGCTTGTCAGAGTTGTCCCACACTGGGCTGAAATGGCCAGGTCTTTATGCCCCTCCCTCAATCAGTAATTTGATGTGGACCACACTGAGAAGAACATGCTTTGAGTGAGGCAATTCTCTGCAGCTGTGGCAAACCTTGAAGGAGCTAACAGAGGAAGGCCCACTTCTGACAGCCTGGGCAGCAAGTCCTTCCTTGAAGAGGGTCTGGTAGAGCGGCTCCATGTCCACCATAGTCTTGACAATACTCTGTCTTTAAGTGGAATGTTTGGTCCATTTATATTTAATGTAATTATTGATATGGTTGGGTTTATTCTACAATCTTTTTATTTGTTTTGTATTGTTTCATATGATTTTGTTGTTCCTGTTTTTCTTCACCTGCTTTCATTTGGATTAATCAAATAATTTTTAATATTCCATTTTATTTCTTGTATTGGCTTTTTAGCTATGCCCCTCATTATTATTTTTTTAGTAAATGCATCTTTGATTCATCACAGACTACTGTCAGTCCACCACTTTCAGCCACAATGGAGTAACATGGACTGGATTTATCATCCCACCTGAAAAAACTAAAGATCAAACAAAATAATCAACAAGTTTTCAGACCTTGGACACCAGGCAGTGCTGCCTGTTGTCCAATGCCTAAAAAGACTTGCCTCATATGTTGCATCCAGTTTTAGAGATTTTACAGTGGGAAAGCAAGTGTCTTGATTGTTAAATTTTGTCATTGATAATAACAATATTGACAGAGTGCTTTCACATCCTTTTTTTTTTTTTTTTTGTGAGGAAGATCAGCCCTGAGCTAACATCCAATGCCAATCCTCCTCTTTCTGCTGAGGAAAGCATCCGTGGCTTTCTTCTGCTGGGCTAGCATCCGTGCCCATTTTCCTCTGCTCTATATGGGACACAGCCACAGTGCGGCTTGACAAGCGGTGTGTCGGTGCATGCCGGGATCCGAACCTGCGAACCCTGGGCCACTGAAGCAGAGCACATGCACTTAACCACTACACCACCGGGCCGGCCACTCACATCATTTTTTATTACTCAATATTTATTGATTGAGCTAAGCAATTCGACTTGAGTCATTTGATCTGAGTCTTATATGGGGAATAGAGTTTTTTCCAGCTTATGAGGAGAGTGTGAACAGCCTTTACACCCAAGAAGCACCTACTAGATTCCAGTCATCTTACTTGTAATATCGCCATCTAATTCGTCATAACAATCCTGTGAGGTCCATATTGTTATCCATATCAATTAAATGAGGAAATGGGACTCAGAGAAGTCAGGCAGTTAGTCCAATGTTACTTGGTCAATGAGAAGTGAAGCTTGGTGGTCAGACTCCAGAGCCAGTGTTTTCCTCCTGTGACACCCTTCCTCTCCAGCTTTATCCTCCCAATAACCCCTTAAGGCAAGTTTTCAAGGTTAGGAGGGTTAACAAGGTGACTAAAGTACCTAAGCAGTAAGTGTTTGATCCAGGTCCTTTTCTCTTCAGATATAGATGATTATCAAAAAATGAAGCCCATTTCCACTATATACTGTCTAGTCAAAAAAATTATTTTGTTAAAATTCAATTGACAAAAACATGTCCACATCTGTGACTCGAGTGAGATTTCAGAAATTCTTTGCAGCTATTGCCACTGATATATTATTAAGACAAATTGTGTTCCAGGAGTGTTTTGTTAAGCCACATTGCTAATATTGTAGATGGATAAAATAATGCATCTGATGTCTTTTCAGTTTTTTTCTCTGATTATTTGTGATCATCCTGATGGTTTGGTAATAGAGAGAATAGTCTAGACAGCAGCTGCAAAACACACACACACACCAGAACACACAGGGCTTGATTGAGGAAGTAGTCAGTGCTCATCAGCATTCATCATCCACTTATCACTGTGACATTTCCTAGGAAGGCAGGAATTATACATCCTGCTCTCTCCATATCCATTTTTCCAGAGACTTCTTGCTAAGCACACCAACTGAAGAAATATTACAGTAGTGTGGAAGGTCATGCCCTGTCTACTAATAGCATCAAGCTATAAGATTCCCTGGTAGGGGTGAAAGAAAAATAAAGATGAGAGGTTTATGAATGTCTCTCTTCTGGAATGTGAGTGCAACTGTCACTTGGTGATGAATTTAACTTCTCTGCTGCTGGGACGCTCCAAACAAAGAATGATTACTAGATGTCTCTTGGCACTAAGTTTAAAGCAGACAGTAAAGCTTGATTAACCAGAAACATAAACCCATCCAAATATGGTATAGCTTATGACTTTGGGGGCAAAAGCATGGGTCATAAGGAAACCAAATTATTTTAAGATTTATTCAAAAAATTACTGTGCCAGTCATGCCCTGGGGTCAGTGAAGACTTGGCTGTATTTCCTATGCATTTTCCAGAAGAAACTAGGGCAGGGGTCTGGATGTTATGATGGCCTCAAGACATTACAATAGCTTCAGCCTTCACAAAAAGATTTCATTTTGTTCAGAATATTGCACTTACTAAGTTACTAAGACAGAGAGGCCACAACACACATTTTGGACAGACTTTACAGCAAGAAAAAGAGTGTGCAGGCTGACCCATTAAGTAATTAGATAATTTCATCAAAACATCTCAGTCCCTCCACTTTCTGTCCATTAATTTCCAAAGCAGAGGAAAAGGAAATGTCTACATGGATGAAAGATTAACAATCCTAAGTGAGTGATGGTGCTTATTTCCTGTGGACAGGGCTTCCGCTGAGGAAGGCGCCTCTCTCCTCCTCCAGTTATCACAGTGCATTGGGCTCTGCTACTATCGCTGGTTTGCAACCAACATTTTTGATATTACTTTGATAGAGCTGTATTTATTATATAGCATGCATTTATTTATTCATTTACAACAAACATCTTTGAGCAGGCACTCTGGAGATAGTTAAGCGAGTAAAACACAGACGAGCTCACGGTCCAAATAGGGATCTGGATTTATAGTCAGGTACACTCAGTTCACTGGGATGGGCAAGTACAAGGATCTGGGGTACACAGAAACTGTGCAGACTAATGGTGCCCTTGGGTGTCATCAGGCAAAATTTGATGGAAAGTCAGTTGGACTGGGTCTTGAACAACAGTGGGAATTCTTCAGGCATATGGGGAGAGTATCACCAGCCCTTACCCAGGCTCACTCCCATGAGGCAAAGTCGTCCCATCTTTGTGTTCTTCTGTTTCATACCCCAGGCAGATGACAACAGGTTGTCCACATGCTTGTCACCATTGGCGCTCATTTTATCTCTTCTCAAGGGAACTATCCTCTTGGAATAGGAAGAATGAGGGATGTGATGACTGCAGATGACAGCCACTGGGAGATGGCTGTGGGTCCCCACAGCTACAGGGATGCCTTGCCGATCACAGGCTAAGAACACAGCCATTAGCCCTGAGTCTGCCTTTTGTTCAGACCGCCTGTACCTAAAAAGAATGCAAGAGGCCAGCCACATTCCAAGAGATGAGACAGGCAAAAGAGCAACTCCCCACCTTTTTACGGGACTCATGGTAATTTTAGTAGACCTCAGAAAACGTTAAAGCAGGGCCTGCCTTAGAGGTCTGTAAGTTTCACAGGGTTGACTTATCAAACACAGACCCTGCTCCAGTGAAACTATCTTCTAGAAGAGCTCTATAGTTTTAGTTTTTGTGGATCCCAATATTAGTGCCTGTAATTTGTTAAGACCTCCTGCCTTCTGGGGATTAGGTATGGCTGGCTCTTCGGATCACCCAGACCCTTTTGGCCCACCCAGGGGGTCTACCAGATGGGATGTTTGGCCAATTTACATATAGGAAAGATGAAAGGGCAGCAAAGCACAGGAGGATCTGATGGGAGGCAGGAGAGAGGGGAGGCCTGGTGGGATAGAGATTTGCATTTTCTAGTCCTCAGCGTCCTGCACTTACTGCTCCCTCTACCTGTGCTCTTCCCTGGCGTCTCTTCTTGTCCTTGGCTTCATCTCAAATGGTACCTCCTCAGAAAAGCCTTCCATGACCACCAGCACTACCCCCACACCCACAAATTGTTCTTTTCCCACTACCCTATTTCAACCATATCATCATTTTAAAAGGATCTTGATTTTTATTGGTTAGGTTACTTTCCGTCTGTGTCTCCCATTAGATTGTGAACTCCTGGGGCAGGCACATTGTCTGTCTTCACTGCTGAACACGCAGTACCTAGAAGGTGCCTGGCACACAGTAGGGACCAGGGCGATCCTTGATTCATGGCACCAAGGAAACAGGCGGGGCCTGGGGAGGGGAGCTTCAGGCCCCTGCAGGCACGATGGAGCTGGCCTTGCAGGCTGAGGACATGTCCCATAAATGAATTTCCGTCCCAGAGGTCACTCAGTCACTCACTGCTCCTTGTGCTCTGAAATAAAGGTTACATAAGGCATTGTTAAGTGGCGTTTTAAAGAGGAAGTGAAGCCCTTTCTTTATAACCAGTTCATCTCCGCAGGGTGGTTACTGCTCTGTGGACTGATAGTTTTATTTTTTTGTAGAGCACTTGAAGATAACCTGAGTCTGCCAAGTACAATATAAATACAAAATTGCTTTATACTGAATCTAAGGGATAGGAGGATTACCATAATTTAAGAACCATGATAAAATAAAATGAACATGGCATTAAAGTGCTGTGACAGGAGTTATTTTAGAGAGAACACCACTGGGACTAACGAAGGTTAAACTTTAATTCTGTTAGAAGCACAACTTTTGAAACCCCGAAGCAAATACTTATCTATTGATGCACACATTGCCAAAGGAAATGAAACATGAGTTAAAAGGGCCTTTCTTTAAGAAAATGCAAGTTTAACCCTACTCTTGAAAATAAGAGTTTCCAGAGAGTGTCTCTTTGTCAGTCTCCTCTTTGGTGTGAGCACTCGGCTCCTAGTTAGATAAGTGAGAGTAACATACATTCTTCCAACAGAGGCAGCCGTCCCCATGCATCACCCTTCCAGACACCCTGCTTTCAAGCCGCCTTTTCTGAATGTTCACTTGTGGATGAAATTTGGCATGTTGAGGGGAGGGGGTAGTATTATAATATATTCAGCTGATTCTTCAGCTTGGAAGTGATTAAGTGAACTGAAACTAATTCAGGGCTCTACTTTACATTTTTGGCAAATGAGCAAATATGCAGATTTGTACCAAACAGATGCATCTGCCAGTTCCCCCAGTAGCAGTTCCTGAAGCCGAGGTTCATTGAGCTAGTGCTCCAATTAGTGAGAACATCATAACAAGTCTATAATTATTCTGGAACCTGTTGAGCTTTCATCTGCTATCAATTTCATTTTATTTGAGCCCAGTTCAGGCTGAACTTGCAGTGAACTCTATTATTTAAAATGGAGATCTTAGACTGACACAACTTTTGTGTTTGACATGTGCTTTGAGGGAGTGGTCAGGAAATTGCCTTTGAAATGGGCACAATTTGTATTCAAATGGTCTCTCTGGTTGGTGATAAATCTTTATTGGCACTGCAATCACAATTATTTACCGTGCTCTCCAATATTACCATAGTAAATTGCTTCCTGTGAAAAATGTGAATCCTAAAGGAGAGGTGGGTAGCTCAATAGGTACCTTGCAGTATGGCTCTGTCCATTCACGCAGTTAACCCGTCAACCACAATGCACCAGGCACTGTGCTGGGGATACGAAGGTGCTAAGATGTGGTTTCTGCTGTTGTGGAACTCAGAATGGGAAAGGAAGTTGAGTTATCCAGACGAGTTACAGCACAGCGTGGTGGGCGTTAGAGAGGGAGAATGAACTGGATGTGATGAGAGCACTGAAGATTCAGCAACCCATTACACTTGGAGAGATCCAGGAGGGCTTCCCAGAGGAGGGGATGTTTGAGAAGAGTCTTGAAGGGTAAAAGTTTTCCAGAGAGAAGAAGAATGGAGAGAAAGGGGAAACTCCAAGTTAAAGAGACACATTCAAGGATGTGGACCCACGAAAGGGCAGAGTATGTTTTAGAAATAATGAGAGTTCCATGTAGCAAAGATTAGAAATTAGGGAAAAAAATGACTAGAATAAAAGTTCCAAACTTCTTGGTTTATTGCAACCTTTGTGTCTCAGTAATGTTTTCATGGCACTCTTGAGGCCAAAAGAAATATCTAAAAGTTTCATTTATTAAGTAGTTAGGTTTAAATAACATTTAAGTCACAGAAAAGAAAAAAAACATATTTTTACTTCATTCTTAAATAACCACAATTACTCATTTGGGGGAGGTGTGTATCAGTTGGCCACCACGTAACTTCTCAAATCTTTGAATCAGATTGGACACAACACTCCTGCTTCCTGTTCCTCATTGATTTTCATGTGGTACTTGATTTTTATCAGAGCTACTGCCAAAATCTCAGCTTCACAAAGACATTACTTCAGTCGAATGTGTTATTATCTAATGTTTAAATTGTAACTTATCCTTAACCAGTAGTACCTAGTTTTGAGTACCCTGAACTCAAAAATTTAAAATATTCCCGCAGCCCCCCTGTAATTTTCTTGTGGTACCCAATGCACCCAAGCACCCAGTTTGGGAACCACTGGGCCAGTGAATAGGTTGAAGTCAAACCGTAAAAGATCTCATATATAAGGAGACATTTCTCAAATACAAATGTGACATGGCCATGACAATGAAGATATAATCAACTGGCAACACCTTTGAACTAAATTTCTAAGGGTGATTTGCAAATATGTAGATGAAACGGGCAAATAAACATGTTATCTTCACATCCGTGATGCATAATAAGGTAAACAGAGATTCTTTTACTTCTTACTCTCAATCCACAATGGCGTCTGGACTAGCCAGACAAACACAGAGTCTAGAGTAAATGAATCTTGACTAGCCCATCAGCATTGTTCAACTAAAATGAGCTCTGAGTAACATGCACTTTAGAAAATATTAAACTTTTCCATGAATGTTCATAGCAGCAATATTTGTGATAGCCAAAAAGTGGAAACAACCCAAATGTCCATCAACTGATGAATGGACAAATGGTGATATATACACACAGTGGAATGTTATTTGGCCATTAAAAGGAATGAAGTACTGATACATGCTACAACGTGGTAGAACCTCTAGAACATTATGCTGAGCAAAAGTAGCCAGACACAAAGGGCCACACGTTGTATGATCCCATTTATGTAGAGACAAAGATGGTTCCCTGAGGCTGAAAGGAGGGAGGAATGGGGAGTGACTGCTAATGGGCATGAGATTTCTTTCTGAGGTGGTGAAAATATTCTGGAATTTGGTAGCGGTAATGATTGCACCACTCTGAGAATATACTAAAACCCACTGAGTCGTATAATTTAAAAGAGTGAATTTTATGATATGTGAATTATATCTCAAAGAGCATCACTTGCCCAGACCCCCATTCTCCACTCCAACCCTCTCAAAGTCAAGGATTCCCTCCTGTCTCAATGGGGCCACAATGGATGTGATGTTAACTATCCCTCTTGTACATGATAGCTGCCGACCCCAAATTCACAGGTGCTCGTATCCTGGGGGATATCATGAGGGGCCTAGACAGGATTCAAGGTATTATCTGAGTCAGCAAAAACTGTCCCCACGGCAGGGCTTTCCTCAGCTAGACGCTGCCGTCGCATGCTGCACCCCTCCCGCCACATCCCCCCTGCAGTTCCCCATGACTTCCTCCACAGCGCTGACATGCTCACCTCAGTTGAGCTCCAGGAGGTGAGGGAAGTAGCCAACACAATCGATGAAAATCTCTGTTAGTTCAGCATGTGACCCTGTCAGAATCCTGACTTCAACATTGTTCTGTAGTTCTGCACGACGTTACCGTTGGAGGAACTGGGGGAAGGGTACATGAGATCTGGCAGGGAGAAACTTGATCAGGCCTGTTCCAAAAGGCAATTCTAGGAAACATCAAAAGAAAGCTTGTTATTCAGCAGGTTGTTTTAGCAAGTCACAGTAAATCATAATGCTAAAATCTTCCAGTTATGTGCCTCACCTCACACCTACAATCACAAATTACAGTCTAATAACCCTGGAATGAGGACTCAAGGACCCTTTTCTTCTTTCTTCCACTTACTAGCAATATTTAAGAAAAGTTCCTTGATATTTTTAGGTCTTTATTGCACCATCTGGAGAGAAGAGATAAGATTGTTTTTATTGGTTAGTATTCGTAAAGCGTTTTCATTTTTCAGTGAAGAGTAGCTATACTGAAATAAGAAAAACTGAGTAATAACTACAAGGTCAGTGTACACAGCACACCCAACCCACGGCAGGGACTCGTGCAGGAGTGTGATCACAAATCACCTCCCCCACCTCCCTTCCTCTGCACACAGAGGAGAAGCTCCCTGCCGCTGGATTAGGGCAGGATCCGCCAAGGTGGCTTGGGTACATTTGCACTCGGGCCTGTGCAAGATGATCTACTGAGTTGCAGGAGGAAAATACTAGAACTTCATTTGTTTTTTCTTATTCTTAGGTTTATCTTATCCTTTGTTAACATTTGTGTTTTATCCTTAAACTTGGATTTCCATTCCACTCCTGCCATAGAATTTTGTTCAAATTTAGTGTATTTTTTTCTTGAAAGCCTTTTTATTATTACCCTAAATCAATGAAAGTTAAAATTGGAAGTTGGTTGTTTATTTCCTATGAATTTAAAGTTCTAAATTTTAAAAAATGTGTGGATAGAATTATCATTATAATTATTAATAGTACACCACTGAGGAAAATGATCAAATGTATTACAGGAAAAGTAAAAGAAAAATTGGAAATGTTCCTCTTAATAGATTTTGCGCAGTTCTTTTTCTGATGAGCTTCCATATCCTTAGATGACTACAACTTACTGCTAAAATGACACAGGACACAGCATTCATTCTATCCTGATTTTTCTTTTTTATAGATGAAAATGCAGAAAGCTCCTTACTCACCTAAATAAGTAGATGGGAATGAAGGCATTATAGTAACGTCACTCAACTGCTGAATTCTCCCTGAGTTCTATTTCCCCAAATTAGCATAGTTATGTATCCTCAAAATGTATTTTTAAATGATCTACCAGCTGACAACTCCATCAAGTTCTCCTTCAATTTTGTTGTAAAGCAAGAATTGGAAACCACCTGACTTAAAAAGGAACAGCTCCCCACTCACTAGAGTCTATCGCTTTCTTAGACCCATGTCAATAGTTCAAATGATTCCTTTGTGCGAAGATTTTAACCCTCCACAGCAATATACTGCAATAAAATTTGAATTGGGGGAGAGGCGTGTCCTTCCTCTGTAGAGCAGGAAAGGGCGTCATTATGAAAGGGGAGATGGGAAAGAAGCAGCAGAAAAACACCTGGGCCACAGGGCCTTTTCAAGCAGATCAGTTGGTCTGCAAGTTGATGATCTTAAAATGGATTACCTTACAGCTCCCCAAGCTCACACAACACGGCACACCTTTGGCCCGCCCATGCCTCTAACTCCCCCAACTCTCTGGGTTGTGTAAGCGCTGGGTGGGGCAGAAGGAAGAGGTGCTGAGCCCCAAGCCTGGCACCTGTTGGAGAAAGTGGCCGATGAGCAATCTCCTGTGGCAAGGTAGCCGAAGGACATTAAAGGACGAGAGTGTCCAGTGATCAGTGTTCAGTGGTTTGGGATTCTACCTGTAAACAGTCTCTGTCTCCCCAGACCTTCCTGAAATTGGCCACACACAAGTGCATCAAAAGAGAGGGCTTATGGAAATCAGCCAAAGAAACCGAGTTCCACCTTGGAGCAGCACAGAGCAGAGAGAAGAGAACAACTGAAGGGGAGAGAAAAGTTCAAGAACCCCCTCCAAGCAGGGACTTGGAGCCAGAATTGACGGTGGGAACAAAGCCCCTAGGAATCTGCAGAGACCCTGGGGAAGACGGATTTTGTGAAGGACGTGAAGCAAGAGTTTACATTAATCTTGTCTTGATCTCAGAGAACAGAACAACCTAAGCTAAAAGCTGAGTTAGTTAGGGCAAATTAACACCTGGAACAAAGACGGCAGAAGCCAACCTGCTCCACCGCTTACCCTCTGGTGACCTTGGGAAGTCATTGCCCTCTTGTGGAGTGGTGTCTTTATCGGTATTAATTATACCTAGCTCACTCATTCCTTGTGAGGATTGAGTAAAATCATGTCTATAGCACATAGCCCACAATCACTATCAGCTATTATTACTATTATTAACTATTGGTTCTATTCTTGTATCCTCTGCTAAAATAGCGTATGTCCAGATTTTCTTTTTATACGCCTCTAGAATTCACCACTCATTCATTCAGCAAATTTTTATTAATGCCTTTTATGTGCAGACCACAATGAAAACAAAAATTTAATTTTTTCATATTATTGTTTTTATTTATTTCTGGTTGAATTTATATCTTCATCCCTAAAAGATGTAAAGAATCAAAAAATATATGCTAGACAATTAAAAGATTTTACCCCAAAGATTAAAAATTCATGGCAAAGGGAGAATTGGTGTCACATAATGAGATAAAAACAAGGAAAGTTAACATATAGAAATATATGCCATAACAGCCTGCATAGTTGATTATGAAAAGTGGGCCATGCATTTAATGCTGAATTGCCTAGTTACCAAAGCAAAGCCAAAAACGTGATCGGTTACTACAATCATATTGCCCATAAGATGCAACAAATACTATTTACTTGAGAGGTTATGGCTGTCAGTAACAGCGAGACCTAAGGCAAATTATCCCAGGTGACACTGAGTGATGTACTATGCACTGAGTGACACAGTGGACATCCTAAAGAATCTTCCTTCAATAGCTACAGCAATCTTGCACTTCTACTTAATGATTAAAATAAAAAAGGAACTGGAGGATTCTTCTGAGACCCAATGGGGAACAAAAGGGGGATGAATCCTGACCAAAGAGGGGAGTTAAGAGTTCCGTTGCTCCCACTCCTGGCAGGGTCGGGTCCACACCAATGGCAGAGAGCAGGGAGGAATTGCACAACACTCGTGGCTTCTCAGAAAATTGGATACTTTCTCTACACAGCTGCTTCTTCCAAGGTCTCTGAGGGCTTAACGCCAGAACACTCTTTAGTAAAACTGATTCTGTGACCTGGCTTGGTCCCAGGTAGATTTAGAACATAGAGAGCATGGGATCTTAATTCGGAGTGTAATGCTCCTCATTTAATTGCAGTCTTCTTGCCTCATTTCAGAGAGCCGGATTTCAGAGTTGCACAGTGGGGTCAGGGCCTAGCATTTTTAAGGAGCCCCTCAGTGATTCTGTGCTGAGGGCCCATGGACCACACTTTCTGAAACGCAAATCTAGGAAGGATAGAGGAACTATACATCCCTCAGAGAATCCCTCTTTCTGCCTGAAACTGAGCCAGAAAAGAAGTAGGTTATGTTCAAGGTTATATTTGTTAACAAGAGCCCAGAATACATGTTCTTGCTGCAAGTTTTAAAAAGAGCTATGTATTTTTAATAGATTTGAATCATCTTATAAAAATTAAGAACATAATCAGACTTATGTCAGACTAGAAGATGAACAAGAAGAAATATTCCCAAGTTAGGGCCAATATTTCTTCAAAACACAGTTCTGTGCATGCTTTTTTTTTTTTTTTTTGAGGTAACATTGGTTTATAACATTATACGATTTTCAGGTGTACATCATTATATTTTGATTTCTGTATAGATTACATCATGTTCACCACCCAAAGGCTAATTACAATCCATCTGAAACCGGCAAACAGTTAGCCATTGATGATTAAGAAGCTAGTAACTATGGGGTATCAGAATTGGCCCCCAACCCCACTAACTAACCAGAGGAGTTTGGGATGGGAGGCCTGCCCCCAGAACAGGACATCGCCATAGACATCTCCAGTATCTGGGTGGGTCCGTGCTAAGCCCATTCTTAGTTCTGGTTGCCCTTTATAAAAGATATTTACATTTGTAAAGAAAATCTCCATTTGTAAAGTATCTTCTTCCCTTTACCAAGAGGAAGGCGGGGTATGGCCTTACCTAGAAACTTATCAGAATGGAAGATGAGGACTTAAATCTGCATGATAAACTTAGCCATTTTTAAGGTGCTGTTTAGGTAATATGCTGTCTGACTCCCACTAGGTTCCTATAGGTAATATCCCCCTGGAGCCAGGGTCACCATGGAATGGGTGTTTGAGCTATTTTTTTCAGGAACTGAACCCCTCGTCCACTTCAGGCCTGATTGAGACCACCAACCCATCAACTGGGGCCCTTTTGCTGGCAAGAGGTTGGAACTCCACCCTCAGGGCATGCTAATTAATGCCGCCATTCTGTGAACATGTGTCCTATGAAGAGGCATGAAGGCTGACTACGCTTGCGCAGATCATCAATTCCCTCATCTCTCCTCACCTCCGATCATTTCAGACCACCTTGCCCCTTTCCCCATAAATACTCCTGAGTCCCTATTTTCGGGGAGGCAGATTCGAGACTTGTTCTCCCGTTTTCCTCACTTGGGTGCCTTGTAATTAAACCCTCTCTCTCTGCAATCTCGTCTTGGTGATTGGCTTTCTGGGCGGCAGGCAAAAACTGACCTGGTGCAGTAACACATCACCATTCACATATGGCTAATCGTTCCTTTCGCCCTCCTCCCTCCCCTTGTCGCCTCTGGTAACCACCAATCCAGTCTCTGTCTCTATGTGATTGTTGTTGTTTTTATCTACTACTTATGAGTGAGATCATATGGTATTTGACTTTCTCCCTCTGACTTATTTCACTTAGCATAACACCCTCAAGATCCATCCATGTTGTCACAAATGGCTGGATTTCATCGTTTCTCATGGCTGAATAGTATTCCATTGTGTATATATACCACATCTTCTTCATCGATTCATCCCTTGATGGGCACTTAGGTTGCTTCCAAGTCTTGGCTATTGTGAATAATGCTGCAATAAACATAGGGGTGCATATATCTTTATGCATTGGTGTTTTCATGTTCTTTGGTTAAATACCCAGCAGTGGAATAGCTGGATCATATGGTAGTTCTATTCTTAATTTTTTGAGGTATCTCCATACTGTTTTCCATAGTGGCTGCACCAGTTTGCACTCCCACCAGCAGTGTAGGAGAGTTCCCTTCTCTCCACATCCTCTCCTTGTTGTTTCCTGTCTTGTTAATTATAGCCATTCCGATGGGAGTGAGGTGATATCTCACTGTAGTTTTGATTTGCATTTCCCTGTAGTTAATGATGTTGAACATCTTTTCATGTGCCTGTTGGCTATCTGTATATCTTCTTTGGAGAAACGTCTGTTCAGGTCTTTTGCCCATTTTTCAATTGGGTTGTTAGTTTTTTTGTTGCTGAGATGTATGAGTTCTTCATATGTTTTGGATATTAACCTCTTATCAGATGTATGGTTTGCAAATATCTTCTCCCAATTGTTAGGTTGTCTTTTCATTTTGTTGATGGTTTCCTTTGCTGTGCAGAAGCTTTTTAGTTTGATGTAGCCCGTTTGCTTATTTTTTCTATGGTTTCCCTTGCCCAGTCAGACATGGTACTTGAAAATATGTTGCTAAGACCAATGTCGAAGAGCGTACTGCCTATGTTTTCTTCTAGAAATTTCATGGTTTCAGGTCTTACATTCAAATCTTTAATCCATTTTGAGTTAATTTTTGTGTATGGAGTAAGATAATGGTCTACTTTCATTCTTTTGCATGTGGCTGTCCAGTTTTCCCAGCACCATTTATTGAAGAAACTTTCCTTTCTCCATTGTATGTTCTTGGCTCCCGTGTCAAAAATTAGCTGTCCAGGGGCCGGTCCCGTGGCGTAGCAGTTAAGTGCGTGCACTCTGCTGCTGGTGGCCCAGGTTCAGATCCTGGGTGCGGACCAACGCACCGCTTGTCAGGCCATGCTGTGGCAGCGTCCCACATAAAGTAAAGGAAGATCAGCATGGATGTTAGCTCAGGGCCAGTCTTCCTCAGCAAAAAGAGGAGAATTGGCATGGATGTTAGCTCAGGGCTGATCTTCTTCACACACACACACACAAAAATTAGCTGTCCATAGATGTGTGGGTTTATTTCTGAGCTCTCAGTTCTGTTCCATCGATCTGTGTGTCTGTTTTTGTGCCAGTAACCATGCTATTTTGGTTACTATAGCTTTGTAGTATCTTTGAAATCAGGGAGTGTGATACCTCCAGCTTTTTGTTCTTTCTTCTCAGAATTCCTTTGTCTATTTGGGGTCTTTTGTTGTTCCATAAAAATTTTAGGATTCTTTGTTCTATTTCTGTGAAAAATGTTGTTGGAATCTATGCCTGCTTTAAGGCTGGGTCCCAAAATTCCACACTGGAGGACATCACTGATATCCTTTTGGCCTAGAAAAAATATATGACACTTATAAACTTCTCACTTTTGCCATAAAAAATAAAATCTCAATGATGCACCCAATGATGAAACAATTAATTTTAAACAGTGTGCTGGTAAAGCCTCCAGGGCAGAATTAGTTGGAATATGTACTCCTGGGTATCTAAATGAGTTGATCCAACTGCACACAATTGTTGACTATCAGCCAATTAAATTTTGAAAGGCATTTCTCCTAAATGTTGACCTAAAAGATTTGAGAGTAGTTTGTTTTAAACTGTTCTTTCTGACAGTACTTATAGAGCAGGACCCCTCTCAAGACTACATCTGCTTGTGACTATAAACCCATATCTTCAGCAAATAGGACCAGAGGGTATGATCCTAATGCATCTAAAAGCAGTTCAAATCATGAATGTACATTTTTTATAAGGGGAATAAAAGGAAAGCAAAATATATTTCTCTTTTAAACTCCTTATACCTGTCTAATTTCTCACTAGACTGTCTGTCCTTCTGATTCTGAATCTCACAATAGTATTAATTTACAAGTTGTGTGTACACATCAGTAACTGGGATACATACGCAGTTCGTGTGACTTAACTGTGACTAGTTCCTTCCAAAAGCAAAGGCAGCAAAGACTCTGAACAACCTAGTCCCTCACCTGTTTCTCCATAGCAACCATCAACAGTGGAATAAGTTCTCAAAGCCCACTTATCAGCCTGAGAAAAGAAACTAGCAATTTGCCAGGGAACAACCGCTATTTGTAAATAGGATGTCCTGAATGGTCAGTAATTTAGGGGGGTATGGAATTTTCCTGTTTAAATATGGGACAGACCAATGTGTTCTTAAGCAGAATCATATGAAAGAGAAGGGCCAAAAAGTTGGGGTCCAGGACTCCCCCCACTGCTCCAGCCACAATAGATCTTATTTTACCGGTTTTCTTTGGCCATTCTTCCATGCAAGATTCCATCTAGGAAAAAAGTTGTCTTGTAAAAGGTGTAACTATAACATAGAAAAATTATCCTGAGTCCAACCAGAAAGGCCACTCCAACAGAGTTATTATGAATAAACAAAATAACCATCCATTATAATACACCATGAAGAATTCAGGTAGCAGGGAGTATCCATCGGGTGTTTTAATTAACTTTCATGTCTAAATAACTACATTAATGAGGCAGCATTATCAAACCAAATAAAGGAGGTGTGTGCAAAGTTCAGGGCACTTTGTTCCCCAGGTTATAAAACTAAGACAAGGAGGACTCCAGAGTGTCAATAAAAAGTTCCATGTTTCTCCAATTTCACTCACAAAATTTATAAACAGGTATCTTTGTCGACCATTTTGCCATCAATCTCATTTCAGATGCCCAGATTTAGAGCCTCTCACATGGAATTTGTTATACTTGAGTTCGGAAGTAGTGACAGATTTAAAATAAAATCAGGGAAGGCCTCTTCCAAATTCTATTTCATATTATAACTCATAACCTGGTCAGTGTGGGGGCTTTTTTTTAATCTCTTCTTTCTTTATTTTCAAGCTAACAGAGAGTCCTATCAAGCCAAAAATTTGTAGGAAAAAGATTTACAATTTCCCCACCTATGAAATTGATAAAGCCAGTTTAATTTGTTCACAATTTGTTGAAAAGAAGAGAAACTTCTCAAAGAAGTTGAGGCTTAGTCTCAAGATCTTCAAACAGCAAAAAGTCAGCAATAACATTGTAAAGCCTCATTCTACCTCCCTCTCCAAAACCCCCAATCTTGCTGATCACCTTTACAGAACAGAGGCCGAGATGATGGGACAAAATTGACCACTCAGGCCAAGCCATGTAATCCAGGGCTGGGAGTAAGTATGAAGAGGCAGATCATTTTGTCTTTAACATTAGCTTCAGAGTGGAAATCAGATTTACCCTATGTAATTATTCTGATTTATGCTTCTTTTCCCAAAGAAATATTATCAATGTGATTGAAGAAAAATAATTTAGTCATTTAAAATATTTTTATAATAAAAAGAATGATAGACTAATAAAATCCTATGAAGTATATACTATCTTATATGTGAGAAAACTTAGGCCCAAAAAGGATTTAAAAATTTGCTTTGGAGCCAACCCTGATGGCCTAGCGGTTAAAGTTTGGTGCTCTATCCACCTTGGTGGCCCAGGTTCACTTCCCAGTCACAGAACCACACCACCAGTCTGTCAGCTGCCATGCTGTGGTAGCAGCTCACATTGAAGAACTAGAAGGACTTACAACCAGCATATATAACCATGCACTGGGGCTTTGGGGAGGGGAAAAAAAGAAAAAGAGGAAGATTGGTAACAGATGTTAGCTCAGGGTGAATATTTCCCTGCAAAAAAAGAAATTTGCTTTGAATTTTAGAGTGAGAAAGTATCTTCGAAGTGAGCAAGTCTAAGTGTTCACTTAGTGCAGAGATTTCATCTACAACATCTCCAACTAGTGATTATTTATTCCCTGTTTGAATACTTTCTGTGATTCAGAAACATTTATTCCACTTTCAAACAACACTAATTACTAGAAAGCTCTTCCTCGTGTAAAGGCAAAATCCACTTCTCCATGAACATCTCAGTGGGTCTTAGCTCTGTGCCTTCTGTCTACACAGAATGAATCCAACCCCTTTACGTGTATAAGCCTTAACTTTCTGTGTGTTTATTTCAGTCAACGGCTTCCACCCCATTATAATTCTGGTCATTCTTTTGTTTGGTTTGGTTTTGAGCATTTCCATAAACATGATGTTATGCAATCTCATAGCAGTTCCAGGGTGGTAACTAAAGCTCGGAGAGAGGGACAAAAAAAACCTCACAGTTGCATAGCTTATAAATTATATTTCCAAATAAACTCCTCCAAAATAAAACCAAAGACAAGAGTAAAATTTTAGCTCTCAAAGGCTAAATGGTGATATGTGTTTCCAAGCAGCCTGCCAATGTGTTATACAAATTTCCTAAACACAATTTTTCCCACTTTCTATTGAAGAATTTAGTAATTATTTAGACTCATGGTTTTAAATAAAGAGGAAATACATACACAAATGTAGACAATTCTAGTATTACTAGTAGGTTCCAACTCACTAGCCTTGGGAATAATTAAATCACCTCTCTTTTTAATATTTACCTTCAATTCTGGGGACCTCATCTTCTCACATTAATAGGACATCCAATTTCTTTCTTTTGGAACCTCCCACCCCATTTTTGTCCTTATAGAAATCCAAAGAAACTAATCCTCTTTCCAAATTCACGGCAAATACAGAACTAGAGATTGAAACATTATTGGCTGCTGTTTCTACTCTCACACAAGTTTTGCTGTGGAAAATAGTATCTGAAAAATTCAGTGCCTCCTTCGCCATTACTGAGTTGTTTCTCTTCTTGGCCCAAGGCTCCGTGCAGGTTGTAGAGTTCCTGTTTTGCATTAGACCAACAGTAGCTGTCTCACTGGTTCCCTAAGTTAACAAATCTTTAGTTTACTTTCAAATGGAACATCATTCACTTTTCCACTCAGTCACAAGCAACACCAGATTCAACCCTACTCCGCCTGCCTTCATCCACTGAGCCTACACACACACAACTACTTGGGCTTAAAGTTGGGCCCAGATTCACTCCAATTATGCCTAAAATGTTGCCGTTTTGAGACCCTAGGACTTCATTCCTGATCACCCATCCATCAGAGAGTTTCTAATAATATGGAACCCCATTAAGAGGTTCCTGCTTTCCAACTCTCTTCCTCCCTGCACCTAGGCAGATATTTTTAACCCTTTTCATCCACATGAATGGTCATCCTTTTATGGATATATTCCAATTCATAAGCAGCTCTCTCAAAAAGCAACGGTCACACAGGATATAACCTTTTCCACATGATATGTAAGTGTACGATGTGAAACTATCAGATCCTTTGACCTGGACATTAACACAGGTTGTACTGAACCCCATATTTATGTTGTACTTTTTAGAGCCACCATGTTATATCCTGCAACCTCTAGATCTTTTTCATATGAACCACATTTAAGCTACCATTAAGCAATTGATTTCTTAATAGAGTTCATTATATTTATTCTGTTCAAGTTTCCCTTGTTTGCATTAGTGATAAATTTAAAGTGTCAAGATACTTTTAAAACTTGATACAGTCATTAGCCTCATAATGACATTTCAGTCAACCATGGACCACATATAAGATGGTGGTGCCATAAGATTAGTACCATATAGCCTCAGTATGTAGTAGGCTATGCCATCTAGGTTTGTATAACATCACTCTATAATGTTCACACAACAATGAAATCACCTAATGACACATTTCTCAGAACATATCCCTGTTGTTAAGCAACACATGACTGTATTATCTTCTAACATATAAGCTATCCCAAAATTTTTCATCCAAAATTTTGATATGCTTTCTATATTTTTACCCAATTCAATAGTAAAAATATTGACAAGATCATGATGAATTATAGAATCTTCCTAAAATGATTATCATTAATAAATAGTCTTTGTGGACCAGTTATGACTCCACCTAAGGGGATATAAGCTCTCCCTGTCTGTTTTAAATGCAGGTTTTATTATTATTCAGGTATGGTGAAGCTAACAGATCAGGAGACGACTGCGATTGGAAAATTGGTTTGTAACTCACAGTTCCAAAGAAGAGGACCATGCCACATCATGCAGGGCCACATGGGAAAGCATCAGGGCCAGTCAGGAGGTGGAAGGAGTTATGGGAACGTGTGGGCAAAAGCCTTATTGTGGAAGGAATGGGTGAAGCAGGGTAAGCAGCTAAGCAGGGTTGGGATTGCATGGTTTGAATAATTTCAGGGGACTCTGGGCTATAGAGGCAGTCCCTAGTTAAGTGGTACCTGGCCCCGAGGTCATTTAGGGCAGAAGAATAGTGTCTGGAACTGCAGAAATCTGATAAAAGGAGGTGGGTGGGTGTATGGATTTAGGATTGGTTGGTTTGTATATCAAAGACAGGCTTGCAGGCAAATTGTTTGCTATCTCTAGGAATTAGCTAGCTAGCCCTGAGAGGGGCAGTCTCTCTGCATGGTCAGTGAGACCCAGACGCCAGAGCATTAAGAATACAAAAAATAAGGGGCTGGCCCAGTGGCGTAGTGGTTAGGTTCTCATGCTCCGCTTTGGCGGCCTGGGGTTCACAGGTTTGGATCCCTGGGTGCAGACCTACACACCTCTTATCAAGCCATGCTATGGCAGGCGTCCCACATATAGAGTGGAGGAAGATGGGCATGGATGTTAGCCCAGGGCCAGTCTTCCTCAGCAACAAGAGGAGGACAGGCAATAGATGTTAGCTCAGGGCTAATCTTTCTCACCAAAAAAAAAAGAATAGAGAAAATGAGATAATCTAGTTAATACAATGTCCCTAACATGTCTGTAAGGGCAATGCCCTGCTCTGACCTAACTACACCATGCCCGTGGCATTCACCTAGCCATTGACCTGAGCTTTTTCCTCTTGTCAAAAAGCAGAATTCTAAGACACACTCTAGACTTTTTGAGGCTAAGAACCTGCAAGGAAGCGGGGAGAGACCAGTGTCTGTGTGTGAGACAAACCAAACTCATGTAGGAATCCTTAGCGTGAAGAACAGCCAGGGACCCACAGGCATTGTGGGAGCCCCAACGCCAGCAGGGGCAGCCCCGCAGAAAGTTTCTTCCCTGGAACAGATTTTCTACTTCCTCAGGACAGGCAATTTGACTTGCAATTGCCTGACTTTTCTTGTTAAAACCTTTCCTGACAAGCTAGCATATAATGCATTCAAGCCATAGAAATGAGGTAAGTTTTCCGGATTTCCAGGCAGGAGCGTGAACAAAGAGACACGTCAACACTCCACATATTCATCTGTGCTCTCAGAGCAGCAGAACTGCTGACGGCAAGGGTGACAATTGGCATCATTTTGCCATAAGAATAGGCCTGATAGGGCCTGAAAAGACAAGGCCCATTTAGAATCCCTACTGAAACTCTCATTTTCTCTTCTCACGGACCCTTCCCACTATGTGGACATCTCTGTAAAAACACAGCCACAGGCAATAAAGGATGGACCTCAAATTGTCTCCTTTCCCATCTCTTCTGCATAACTTCCCTAAAATCTGGAAAAGCAGAAAACAACAGCCAGAATAAATGCTGTGATCATCCCCACTTAGGACTTACTTTGGACCCAACCCCTTGATTTATGGGCCACCGTCAGAAAGGAAGGTAGGGCTGGACTACCCGCGTGTTGGTACAAGATGGCTTCTGGGGCAGCCTGGTTGGGGCTTCCTGCCAGACTCTTTCACGTTCCACCTAAAATCCTGGTGGTGTTGAGGCTCCAGGAAATGTGCTGTCAATATTTCTTTTTCTTCCTAAACTCATTGCCAATACAAAATAACCAACAATGATTCTATAGATATGAGAGATAGGTGAGTTTTACTTGAGCCAGAGTGAGGATTATAACCCAGGCAGGCCTTTTCCAGAACGGAAGAAAGTGTCCAGAGAAGCATGGTTTTCAATATAGTCTTATACATTTTTAGAACAAAGAACATACATTAAACACGCCCGGGATACATGTTCATCCAAGTTTCAAAGAGGTATTCAGTTTCAAATTAGCAGATTGATGTGACCCTGATGTCGGAAAAAGGGAACTGATTTTAGGAATACTAATATGATACTTACCAATAGGGCATTACCGATAGGGCGTTACTGGCCTCATAGGAGGGGAAGTATGATTCTTATCTTAAGAGAGTGTATTCTTTACTTTAATGGTTAAAGCAGATGTACAACATATGTTTGATAGGCCTCTTTAGTTCAAGTCAGGCTTCTTTAGTTCAAGCTGAATCAGTTTTGAACCTGACTAGTTACCCCACATACCTCAATATGTGAAAATCTCTTGTCATCATAAACCTAGAGATCTGGGGTGAGAGAAGCTCATTGGAAAGTCCTCAGAAGAGTTCCCTCCCTCTCCACTGTCCCAAGTCCATATAGCCAAACTGTCAGCAAGATGCTTCAGGTTGTAAAAGATATTGCAATGCTATACCTTGGTCTGGGGTATGGGGTGGAGGAGATAAAAAGGTGTAAATGTATTTATATGTCAACTTCTTTGCTTTATCAGAGCCAAGGTAGGTGTCACACCAAGAACCGAGGTTGCATCTTTGCATGACAGCCAAGAATATAGCTTTGCACTCACACAAGTTGGATTCAAATTCCACCCGATCTACCAGTTGTGTGACCTCAGGCAAGTTATTCATCTCTCGGTATCTACCTTTCCACATCTGAGGAGCTGGAACAAATACAATATCCACCTCAGAGGGCGATGTGAGGTTCCATGAAGTCAGGTGTATTACAGCACTTAGCAACGTGTCCGCACTCAAATGGCCCTCTTGTCTCAGATGGGGTGAAGAAGACCTCCACAGCCTGCCTGGGGCGGGGGGTGCCGCACGGGGCGCTCTCTGGCCAGGTGCACATGGGCCTGAAAGCCACAGGAAACGATCCTCCTGCTGCCTCTCTTTCATGCACAAATCCCCCAAAAATTCTTGTGAAAATAGCAAAGGCGAAATCTGTAGTAAAAGAAACCCAAGAGGATCACATGCTCCGTCAGCTCCACTGCACCAGAGCAGGCACCTTGCCTTTCATGTCAGCACTGCGGCCCTGTGTTTTAGTGCGGGAGATGGGCAAAATTTCATTAGTCCGAGAGCATAACTTTGTGCTGGTGTATTAATCCTATCTTTTATTCTGATGCTTTCATCTTTGGGCCTTGCTGACCCTGGAGGGACTGTCCCTAGTCAATTCCTAGAGACAGTAAACAGATCGCCTGCCAGTGCACTTTTAAAATGCAAACCAACCAATTCAGAGCTGACACCCAACTGCCTCCTTTATGGGGCACTCACACTCTGAGCCACTATCCCCCTGCCCTAACCATCCCAGAGCCAGGTACCAGACAACCAAGGACAGCCCCTATGCCCCAGAGCCCACTGAAATGATGCAAATTAAGGCCAATCCTGAGTCTGCTCACCATGCCTCACCTTGCCTCTCCTGTGGGAGCCACAATAAAAGCTCTTGCTCACATTTACCCCCTCACTCCTTCTGCCCCCTGGCTGACCCTGGTGCTTCCCCATGTGGCCCTGCCTGGCATGATATGTCCCCTCTTCTTGGGAACTGTGAGTAGCAAACTATCTTTCCAATGGTGATTATCTTCTAATCTGTTGGCCTCACCATATCTGAATAATAATAAAACCTATACTAAAACAGCTAGATACTGAGGATTTAAATAAGAAAAAGCTTCCTGGGACATTTTAAGTCAGAGCCACACTAAGCAGCCAGTCAGCCACCCTGAGCTAAGTTCTAGAGGGCACAAGAGCATCACTAGACTAACTCACAAGTGTAGCATGGGCCATCTCAGGATTCCCTACGTGGCAGAATACAAACCTGCCCCACTTCCTCCAAAGTAGACAGACCCTGGAGGAGAGCTGAAAGCTGGTTCACATGCATTGAGGCTCACTGCCACATGCACATCCTTGCCACACAAGGCAACCATGGTGGTGGGGAGACGCTGAGCCCGGCCAGCTGAGGGAGGCCAAAAGTTAGCAAAGACCTCAGAAATGCTAGAATCAACCATGCATGGCCAGGTGCTTTCTACTAGGACCAATGATTTCTTTTTCTATCTAAAGTTTAAACCCTTTAATATGATTATCAAGAAGTCTTCTGGTTCAGAAAGATTGCGGAGAGAGACAAAGAAAGAGAGACAGAGAAAAAGGAGGAGGAGGAGGAGGAAGAGGGAGAGGAGGAGAGGAAATTCGTGTGTCCAAATCTCCTCTTCTTACAAGGACACCAGTCAGATTGGATTAGAGCCCACCTTAATGGCTCGTTTTACCTTAATCACTTCTTTATAGGCCCTACTCCAAATACAGTCACATTCTGAGGTACTGTGGGTTAGGGCCTCAACACATGAATTTTGAGGGTACACAGTTCAGCCTGTAGCAATTAATAACTTTAACCACCAGGCAGGTCACTATATCAGCAGAAGGCCTGGGTTTGATTCCAACTTCACCGTTAACAAGCTGTGTGACCTTAAGCAAGTTTCCTACCATCTCAGTGCCTCATTTTCCTCATCTGTAAAAATGGAGATAATAGTATCTACCTTACAGAGATTTTTATGAAGATAAAAAAGGCACATAGAGCAGTGACAGGCATTTGTTCAGCTCAGAAAATGTTACTATCATAATAAGTATGGATATTTCAATGGAATTGACTTCTGCCCTCAGTGAGTTGGATCACTTGTATGGTCCATCTATGAGTGAAAACAACACTAAAAAATGAAAGATAACTCCAAATAAGCTAAAATGTCAGTGTATATCAGAAATTCATTATCTTATTTTGAACATAAAGAAAGATACAATTTTAGGTAATAGAATATCAGTTTCTCCTGAGCTCATTTAACAAATGCTGAACTGTGTGTAAAGAATACCAGCTCGAGGGGAACAACACTATTAGCCCTCGGCAGGGTCTCACTGTCTCAGCCTAGCAAGTGCATGTGACTGTTTTCCCCAAAAGCCTTGGGGACACTCACTAATCCAACAAGCTCGGTGTTGGGCATAACATCAGGAAGTTGGACTGGAATGTGAATGTAACTAACAAATTAGTTGTCTTAGACAGTCGGGAAAGCAATGGGATACCGAAGAAGAACAGTCAGATGGAGCCTAGATAATAAGGGCGTCTGATAAAGAGAATTTGTAGGTCTTTATCCAGCACCTCGAATGTGCAGACATGGCATCATAGACATAAATCTCCCTATCCCTAGAGAGCTCTGCCTTTTCTTGTAGGGCCAAGATGCTTCGTCTGATCTCACCCCAGCCAGAGAAGTGGCTCCGATGCTTCTAGGATTTATGACCCTGAAAAAGACCTTGAAATTCTCTGAGTTTCAGTTTCTTCAACTGCAAAATAGGAAAGATAATATCTTTTTTGCAAGGTTGCTGTGAAAATTAACAAAAAGGAACAAAAAGTACTCGGCGATGGCAGAAATTTTATTAGTATTATAATTATTATTCATCTCTCTTTGCCCCATTTCTGTGTCAGGAAACAACTTGTGAATTATTAATTTAGCTTACAGAAGCACTGATACCTTGATGCAAAGCACCCTGTACATCAGACACAAATATTCTGCAAATTAATAAATTAGCTTTCTGGTATGCATACTAGAGTCTTGTGAGTTTGGTTAGTTGAGTCAGTCTGATCTCTTCTGGAACACTGGTAAAACTAAAGTTAAATATGTGTAAAATTGAGGATCAGAAGCTGGAACACCATCCTAAAGTACTGCCCTGTGGTGAGGCCTTTTCTAAGTGGCTGGCCTCAGGCCTCCCTGAGAGTACTGCCCTATCCTGGTCCTCTACTCGCAACCTATGAAGGACGAGAGGGCAAGAGTTGGGGCTAAAGCCACTATGTTCTCATCCTCCCTCTTAACACTCAGAATATTTGGTGAGACCAGGTAAAGAAGTTATTATAATTGCTTTCATTTTAAAATGCTTTTAAGTGTAGCATATCACTTAATTCTAATATCAACTTTGTGGACATAGACAGAACAGTGAGTCACTGTCTTTCTTTTAGAAAAAGGAAAACTAAAACTTTGAGAAGTTAACAGTCTTGCCCCAAATCATACAGTTGTCATCAGGTGGAATCAGGATCTACACAGACCATTACACCAGAACCTCTTGCAAAACAATATAGGATTACATTTAAACAAGACTTAGCCAACGTTTTTAGTACTTACTTTTTAGAGGAAGCCTTCCCCTTGCAATCATTGCTGATAATGCAGTAAAAGGTTTTAATGGCCAATGAGACTTTATACTGTAAAAAAGAGTAGGGAGAGCAACATATATTATGGTAAATCGGAAAAATTAGGATGAACCCTTGATCTTAAAAAGATGTTCTGGCAATGGGTGAGTAGTTCCTATTGGACCAATCTTCCCACAAATAACAACTATAAACTCTGGATGAAATGTAAAAACAACTACAGATACTAAAGATACTGAAGATACTAAAGAACAAACAAAAGCAGGAATATAGTAGAAAGAGATCAACACGAGGGAGAAGAGAAAGCACTGGGTGAGTTTCCCATTTGTATGGTTTTTAACCTGAGGGGAGGTCCCAGTCTATACCATGTGGCTAAACCCAGGATTTAAGGGAAAAAAAAATTGTCTTATTGGCTTGAATAATAAGAGAAGTGAGATTGGGCAGAATCAACAGCTGGAAAACGAGGAGGAAAATCTCAGAAAGGAGAGAGCTAGAGAACCAAATTCTGTGTATAAACATGGCCAACCCCCAAATCACACTTGCATGGACAAATTCCAGGCTAGAGTGAAACAGGGAAGACAGAGTTTGCAGTTTGAGTTCAACAAATTATCTACCTGCCCAAACAAAATATCAATGCTTTTTGTAATAACAGCAGAATTCAGAATCTATATAGTATAACACTTACAATATCCAGGACATGTTCCAAAATTATTTGACATACAAAGAAACAGGAAAACATGACCCGTACTTAAAAGAAAAGACAAGCAGCAGCTACCAACTCTGCGATGATCCAGAGGTTGGAATTAGCAGACAAAGATTTTAAAACAGCTATTATGACTACGCTCTAAGACATAAAAGAAAATACGCTCATAATTAACGCAAAGACAGAAAATCTCAGCAGAGAAATAAAAACCAGAAAAAAAGAACCAAAGGGAAATTCTATGACTGAAAAGTACAATACTTGAAATTAAAAATTCATTGGGTGAGCTTAAGAGCAGATTGAAAATGTCAGAATAAAATAAAAAAATAAAAATTATCCAATATAAAAAAAAATATTTTAAAAAGTGAACAGATCGTCAGCAAACTATGAGATCCACGTGTGAAAGCAGGATCTAGCAGGTCATCAATACTAGTGGTCATACATAACTGTTCGAAGTTTAGCCAAATGTCCCAAAGATGGAATTATCCCTAATTATCCCTTATTCACATCTAGATGAAAACTCTGAATGATCTTATTAAATATAATGCATACAACTCATAAATTTGCAGTAATATTAAGAAATTGGGTCATAATGGCAAGATAAGCTTGGTAGTGCAGACCACATGAAAGTTAAAGAATATATCATTTTTTGGAAATACATAAAGCTTCAAGAACCAAAAGCCTCCTGAAAGACACGGACTTAAATGTCTCATTGATGTAAAAGAGAAACCGAATTATAAAGAGCAACTCAGCCTTTTTATATAGGCTTACATTTGTCTTAGACTGCACAATGGATGTTGGGTCCTGACCAAGAATCAATTGCTTAACAACCAGATTCTGCAACCTCAGCTAGTCTGAGGAGGTATTCTTTTTTTCCTAGTTCTTGTAAAACTGTCTACAACTCTAGGAGGACAAGTCCAGAAAAATATAAGAAATCAATCAATCAGTCAATCCATAGCATTAGCACATTTGTAACTGGTATCAGTAAGGGTAATCAGTT
Organism: Ceratotherium simum simum; assembly: GCF_057802395.1. Taxonomy (NCBI): domain Eukaryota; kingdom Metazoa; phylum Chordata; class Mammalia; order Perissodactyla; family Rhinocerotidae; genus Ceratotherium; species Ceratotherium simum. The sequence continues at coordinate 29,277,680 of NC_141930.1, read as the reverse complement.
TTATAATTATTGCTATACTTCTGTGCATTTCTTTTCTGCTTCTTAAGGCATTTGAAGCATTAGATAGATGAGATTTGTGATTTTATTTAATGTTGAGAAGAGTTTGATTGAATAAGTGTTGGAGAAGGTGACGAGAGGACACGACCTCCAGTTGACCTGACAACTGGACCCGGACAGTCAGAGGCTGCTCACTCCCTCTCCTGTGCCTGGAATGTACAGTCCACCCACCGTTCCCACAGTGGGAGCTGTTTCAAGGACACAGCCTTGAGAGAGCAATGTGTTGTTGAGACCATCTGGACAGTACACTTGACTGACCCCTGTTAAGGCCTCTATGTAAACTTTTAAGATTTTGTGGGTGGGTGTGGAGATCCACTTGTCTTGTAGTCTCCCCAAACAAGCCTCACAAGTAAGTTCCCTTGCTTGTTAAACGTGCCACCCACCAATCTGGAGTGTCCCGCCTCTTTCTTTGGTCTCTCTGCCCTCCTCTACAGGGGCCAGTTTCAGATTACAACCAGAAGCTCCCGAGGAGGTTGCAAACCAACAATAAGTTTGCAATCAATGCTTAAGCATTTGGGTTAACTGTGTATATTTTGATTTATTCGTCTTAAGTAGCCTGTAAATACTTAGAGGAATTTTAATCATTTATGTTTAATGTTTAAAGGAATTTTAATAAATTCCTTTATTAGGTTTAAATAAATTATAATATTAATAAAATGGACATTAAATAAAATATAAATAGTTGCCAGTGTTACTTACTGTTTCAGGTGCTTTTGTTCATGGATAAGAATCCAGTCAACAATTTTTATAACATTCTATAGCAAACATGGACAAAACCTAAAAGGAAATAGATATTTTATGCATATTTCCATAATATCTATTGCATGCTTCCCAAACTCCAATTTAAGAGATTTCTAACTTTAGTGTTCTAAGTTCCATTTTCAACAGATCAAATTTAATCCAGTTCTGACAAGAGAACAATATAATATTGTCTCAGCAACTAGAGCTACAGATCAGGGGACAAGGTCATTTTTGCATTCCTGGCTGAGATTCATGCCCCACAAGAACACGTTTGATGTTCAATCATTTTTCTTTTGAATGTCCATAGCTAAGCTCATCTGTCAGGCTGGCAAGGGGCCCACGTAAAAGGTAATAACCAAGTTTCAGTGAAAATAGATACCAAAACAAGGCCAAAACAACAGATCCTTCAAACTGGCTGCAAATGTTATTTCTCCCTACACATATCTTTTTTTTCATAATTCTTTTACCTTTATTTGCCAGTTTTCAGAATAATGACTTAATTGATGCCCTAGCACTATCCAAAAGTGACTTATAAGTGAGCATCAGAAACATATTATAAATTTTAAGATGACTTATATACATAAATTAATTTACTGCAATCATTATTCTTTTTGATGGTCAAGTTGCCCCCTGTAGATGCCTCCTGTGTCCTTTGGAGATGACCCTAGTAATTTTTTAAATAGTGGTAAAGTGTAAATAACATAAAATTTACCATTTTAACTATTTTTAAGTGTACAGTTCAGTGGCATTAAGTACATTCACATTGTTGTGTAACTATCACCCCATCCATCTCCAGAACTCTTTTCATCCTCCCAAACTGAAACCATATGCCCATTAAATACTAGCTCCCCATTCTCTCCTCCCCCAGCCCCTGGCAATCACCATTCTGCTTTCTGTCTCTGAACTTGACTACTCTAGATACCTCATGTAAGTAGAATTGTACAGTATATGTCTTTTGGGAGCTGGCTTATTTTACTTAGCATGAACTTCAAGGTTCATTCATGTTGCAGCTTGTGTCAGAATTCCATTGTTTTTGAGGCTGAATAATATTTCATTGTATGTATGTACCACTTTTTTTAATCCATTCATCCATTGATAGACACTTGGGTTGCTTCTACCTTTTGGCAATTGTGAATGATGCTGCTATAAACATGAGTGTACAAATATCTGTACGAGTCCCTACATCCAACTCTTTTAAGTATATATCCAGAAGCAGAATTTCTGGATCATATGGTAATTCTGTGTTTAATTTTTTAAGGAACCACCATACTGTTTTCTGTAGAAGCTGCACCATTTTACATTCCCACTAACAGTGCAAAAGGGTTCCAATTTCTCCACATCTCCACATCCTCTCCGTATTTTTTTTTTTATAGTAGCCATCCTAAAAGGTGATTTTTGCATTTCTGGCTGAGATTTATGCCGTACAAGACATGTTTGATATTCCATCATTTCTTTTGAATGTCCATATCTAAGCTCATCTGTCAGGCTGTCAAAGAGCCCACACATAAGGGAATGGGGAGTGACTGCTTCATGGGTATAGGGTTTCCTTTTGGGGTGAAGAAAAGGTCTTAGAACTAGATAGAGGTGATGGTTGCACAACACTGTGAATGTACTAAAAGCCACTTAACTGTACATTTTAAAATAGCTAATGGTTAAATTTGTCTTATGTGGATATTACCTCAATTAAAACAAGAAAACAGTGGAATGGGGGAAAAAGGAATAAATCACTGCTGGATGAGAAAGAGAGTTTTTGAGAAAAAAAGAATATATCAAGCAGGAAATGTGAGGACGCAAAGAGAAGTGACAGAGTTACAGTAGTAATCTGAAGTGTCAGACCTGTTTCAGGCTATTTCACACCGAGGTGAGGGGGAGATAAGGGTAAGGAATAACTTCTTCAAGACGCTCCCAAATTCTTCTCAATTTAATTTTGGATATGTGGAACCAAAAGGGGATCTTAAAGTCAAACGGCCAGTAACTTAACTGTGTAGACCTCAGGAGCAGCCTGTTTACAAAAATAATAATAAGCAGGACATCATCTCAGCCTTTATTAGACTCAGGTCTCTAGTTACTTCCCCAAAGTGGAGATGAACCCCAGTGACTTCCACGGCTGAAGTAAAACCTGCTCTCTTAGAATTTGGTCAGTGCTTCCCCTATCAAGTAATCAGAGCAATTAAACAATATTGAGTCTAATTTTTGCCTAACAGATTGGCAAAATTGTAAGATTACTAACAGCTGGCGTTGGTAATGTGTGGAGTAGGGTACTCATGCTGCAATGGTCGTAATATAAATAAGACCAGCTTCTCTGGGGGTAATTTGGGAATATGTAATCAGTTTTTTAATATGCATACCCTTTTACCATAGCAATCTTATTTCTGTGAATTTATCCTAAGGAAATAACTGGAAATGCACACAAAGTTATATGCACAACTATGTTCATCACAGTGTTATTTGTAATTTTGAAAAAATGGAAAGCATGTTTTCTTACTTCTCAATGGGGAATTCATTAAATAAATTACAGTACAGCCATACAAAGAAGTGTTGCTATGCAAATTTAAGAATAATAATGAAGATCAACATTCATTATAAAGAAAAATGCCCATGATATGTTACATTTAATAAAAGAGATTACAAAACAACATGTATAATATGATCATATTTTTTATATATGCATAGAAAAAATATGGAAAGGCACATGTCAAAATGTTAATAAGATTTCTCTCCGGATGGTGGTAATTTTCATTTTCACTTTACACCTTTTTGTATTATCTGGATTTATTCCTTCTAATGTGTTATTTTTATTACAAGAAAAAATAAACTTGTGTTTATTTTGAGAAAAAATCTAGCAAAGGAAAAATAAAAGCAAAAAAAATTTAAAAACAAAAAAAACTTGCAGGGCAAAGATACTGATGGTCTCAGCTTAGGTTGCATGTCTAAGCTGAATCAGTGGCCTTTGGCTGTTGGATTCCCAATCTGTAAGTCAAGACTCTTCTCAAGGAAGGAAAATTGATCCTGAGCCCAGCAGGCACCCCAATTTTTGTATTTTATACAATTTCAGAGAGTATCAACACCCTGAAGGCAATTCTTAGGCCTCTAGGTTTACACCAGGAGTTCTAATTGTAGCTACATATTAGAAATACTTAGAAGCTAAAAAAATCCTACCACCCCCCACCAAGATTCTGATTTAATTAGTTGGGGGTAAGGCCCAGGCATCTTATATTTTAAATACTCCAGGTGATTCTCATATGCAACTAGGGTTGAGAAATAATGTTCTGGGCCAAGACTGAGAAATTTTTGCTCTGGAATTAGCTTCTATGTGATTGAGAACAGAATTTTTTAGAAATTCAGACTCCTTGGCTTCAACTCAGACATCCTGATTTAGTAGGATTGGGGTGGGGCCCAGGAATCTGACTTTTCAACAAGTACTCCCAGGTGATTCTGATAAAAGTGATAGAAGAGCTAGAAAAAGACCTCCTAACAAACGGTTGCACATTTTACAAGATACTTTTCATGAAATGTCTCATGTGCCTTGAGTTAGGACAGTCTCTAGAAAAGAGGGAGCCATCAAAAGTATTTGTACCAAGAAACCTAACACTGAAACGTATTCAGACTTCAAAAAGCTACTCCAACAGAGGTTATAACAACATTGGCCACAGAGTCACGTGGAATGGAGTTTATTTTACTTACTATGCAAGTGCATAATTTAAGGCGACTAGAGCAAGCTGCCCCCAGAATACCAGTGTGAGAGGGAAAGAGCTGCTCCTCACCAGAGTGCTGCACTCTGGCATGAAGAAAATAGCTTCCTTCTTCTTGCTGCTGCTCAAAATAGAGTGGCTTCCCCTTTTTCAGACTCTCTGCCTTCAACTTCAGAAGCCTAAGAAGCTAAGAAAAAAAAGCAATGTACCTATGATCCATTTTAGAGGAAAATCAAAAAGATGCTATGAAATGGACAAGGAGTAAGTTAGAAACTCGTTTCCTGGGAAAGCCTTCTTTCAGAATTTCTCAATGCTCTCTGAGTCCTTTTTGGAAAAAAGTTTTAGAAGAGAAAATTATGGGATATTGGCTCCCCAATATACTCCCTTCAACCAAGCTCCTGTTAGGTCCCGTCAAGAACACTCAGAAAAGGAATGAAGGAAGATGTGGTGAAAGAAGTGGGGAATCTCCAAAGTATGCAAAAGTCCAAAAGATTTAGGATCGGTGAAGATGACAAACCACACATCTTCACACTTCAGATGGTAAATAAATGGAACAGTAGACCACAAGGGTAGAGCCTCATTTCCCCTTCTTCCCTCACCATTAGGTATAAATACACCACAAAGCCAAAGAGTTGAGAGGGCAGAAGAGAAAGGGAAGACCTAACAAAAGAAGAAGAGGAAGCCAGGTAACTCTGCTGCTTAAAGGAATTCTGGGCCCCTGGGCTCCTGAGGCTTCCAGAAGACCATCCTCTTCAGCCTTTTGCTCAAGAGGCACCTCTGACGTGGCAGAGCAGAGGGCAGACAAGGGCGAGAGGAGACAAAGCCAGAAGCAAGTGGCTCAGAGCTGGTGCTAGAACTCGCAGATCTCTTTCTGCCGTGTCCACCCATCTTCCCAGAATAGCAAAGAGTGAAACTTAGGAGATGTTCTGTGGAAAAATCCAAATTATGCATTTGTCTGGACTTCCCTTGTGCTCTCTGTGTCTGAAAGCTAAGCATAGATTCAGGAGGAACGCATTGGATTTAAAGGGTGAGTATTCAGAAAGGATTTATTTGAATCACATTACGGGAAACATGTTCATTGTTCAAGTGCTGGCCGAAGCTAGAGATCAAGGCAGGGATAAGGATTATGTTGCCTTCACTTACATATTTTCCCTATCTGATTATCCCAAACATTTTGAAAAGAAAATCAAGAAAAATAATGTTTCTGCTTCATTCTTCCTCACCACCCCACTGCCACCCTATCATTTGTTCTTCTACCTTAGAACAGACAGCATTATGCAGAGGCTCCAAAAGAGACTTTAGAGCATCAATCATTTTTAGGTAAGGGCACAACATTGTTCTCTTAAAGAACTTTCCTAAGGTTTTCTGCTATAACTCAGTCCCTTCCTTAGGGAAACTCTAAACTCCACCAGAAGTGCCATGAATTTTTTCCATGTCAGGGCGGAGTAGGCCGTAAAATAAAAGGAAGTTCTCAGTGGTGTGCAAGTGCTGTCCTCCCAGATGGAAGGAGGAGCGAGAGGCGTGGGTTTAGACTCATTTCACGTGTTTAGGCCCTCTGCTCTTCTCTGATCACCGCCGCAAACGTTTCGTCCCCGCTGCAGTCCAGCTCAGCAGGAGAGCTTTGACAGAACAAGCTGCAACTCCAGAGCTGGCTGTTTCGCATTCCTCTTAAACCAAGGGACTCAAGTACCAAATTTAAAACCTGAAAATAATAGAAATCACCAGTGTAACACCACCAACCATATAGGACCCTTTCCTGGTCCCTCTTTGCTTTGGGGAGGTCGTGATCAGCCCATCTGGACTGATAGGAAGTGTGTGCTTGTGGTTACATAGCTAACAGGTGAGTCTCACACAGTCCTGGGCTCAGATTCCAGATCTGCCACTTCCCGGTATGTGACCTGGGGAAAGTCGCTTCTCCTCTGTACATCTCAGGTCTCTCGGCTGTAAAAGGGGACTGTGAACAGATCACAGCGGTTTCAATGTGAGGATTAAATAAGATCACACATGTTAAACTGTCATCAGGTGACTAGAACATCAAAACTGCTCAATAAGTCACAGTTGTTGCTATATTATTATTATCAGTTTGTCGTCAGCATTATCACTGGCCAGAGAATGGTGTTTTCTAGAAAGAGATACCATAAAGAACTATAGAGGGTGGGTCTGCATGCCATCAGGATACCGACAGGAAACAGATGGCACGCTCAAAAGCTGTGACTGAAGAGAGACTAACAAAGGGCCTATTTACCATAGTGTGGGCGGGTTACCTAAGGGTAAGCAGAGGAGAAGAGTAGAGCCCTCCTGAGCTGGTAGCAAAAGCCACTACAGCCTGTGACCTGAAGGGGCCAGCGGAGAAAGTGTCCCAGCTCTAATAGAGGGCTGCAGCAGGAGCTGCAGCTTGACAGAGACATGCAGCCCTGTCACCTCAAGGCTGGGCACCTCAAGGGGGCCAGGGGGCTGCGTCAGCAGACCTGCCTCTCCTCCCACTCCCCAGTGTCCTGCCGATGCGTTATTGGCCAAAACTCCACCAGAAAGAGGGGAGGGGAGTGGCTTCCCAGAGCAGAGCAGGTAGGGTAGGTGGAGTGTGCGTCTGCAGGGACAAATGAAGCATCTAAGCAGAGGAGGTGAGATTCTCCTTGCCAGAAGAAAGGGACCCTCCTTTACTGAACTACGATGAGAGGAAGATGTCTGAGCAGAGATGGAGATGCGTGTGGGTGGTGGGGTAGGACGTTGAGTGAGTTCTAGCATGAGGATTATGATTTTTATTTTGTTAGTAAAGTTCATGGAGCTGCTAATTATGAGGCAGAAGGCAGTGTAGTGGGAATTTTGAGAAATGAAGAAAACGTTTGGATTCATTTTGGGATAGCCACTAAGAACTTATATAAAGGATTGCCAGGAAATGTCTAGGGTCTCAATGATGTTAGAGACTACGGATCCCAATTTACATGGAATTTTTAATGTTCAGCAGGCTGGAGACATAAACAGAGAAATTGAATGAGTGGCTAGCTAGGGAAATGCTTAAACAGAAAGAAGCTGATAGACTGGTAGAAAATGGAAAAGTGAAGAACTTTGAGATTTTCATGATGTAAAAGTAGGAATTAGGAGAAGGACTGTGTGATGGATGATAAGAGGGTGTGATAAGGGCATGAAAGGGGGAAATAGAAGAGTAAAAGGTAAAGATGTTCCAGGTTATGAGCAGGACAAGTGTGGTCATTGGAGCAGATGGCCGAAGGAGGGGTGGAGGTGAAGGTCATCAAAATTAAAGATGTTGTATCAGCTAAGACACACCCCCAAACTGCACCAAGTACTGAGATGCTACAGCGAACTCATGGGGTGCACAGCAACACTGGACATCTTTCAGACATCATGTGAATTACTAACTTAAAACAGTTCACTGTTTCAACATTAGATCACACTACTTACCTTTAACGACATTATATCTTTGTAAAACTGAGTTTTCCACAATTGTTGAGATAGAAAGCAGACACCACACGAAAGCCAATGTGAACAGGAAAGGAAGGCAGCAGTGTCCAGGCTGACTCCAAGGTCTGAGATGTTGTGTGTCACCAACAAGCACACACACCCCAATAGTACGTAATTGTGTTATCTAAGAATGAAATTAAAATAGTATTTTTTCTTTCAATTTGTGTGTAGTATTTTTTCAAATGGCTAAGTTGTTCAGGTATGAATACATATGAAGTTGTTTTGACCTAACTATTTAGTAAATGGAATTGTTAGTTGTTTCCTTTGGCCTAGATGCACCATGAAAACTTTATTGAGATGCGAAGGGTACCGTGACCTGAGAAAGTTTGGGAATCTCAGAGCTAACATGTTTTCAGCTACATCCTGTTCTTTTCAACAAACTGTGCTGGGAAAACTGGATATCTACGTGCAAAAGAACAAAGTTGGACCCGTACATTATACCACATGCAAAAATTAACTACAAATGTATTAAAGACTAAAAGGAAGAACTCAAACTATAAAACCCTTAGAAAAACACATAGCGTAAAACTTCATTTGGACATTGGATCTGTCAATGATTTCTTGGATATGACACCAAAAGCACAGGCAACAAAAGAAAAAATAGATAAATTGGGTTTCTTCAAAACTAAAAACTTTTGTGCATTAAAGGACACTATCAAGAAAGCAAAAAAGCAACCCACAGAAAGGGAGAAAATGTTTGCAAATTGTACATCTGATAAAGGGTTAATATCCAGAATATATAATGAACTCCTAAAACTCAACAACAAAAAATAAACAACCTAATTCAAAAATAGTCAAAAAACTTGATAGACGATTTTCCAAAGAAGATACGCAACTGGCCAATAAGCACGTGAAAAGATACCTAGCATCGCTAATCATTCTGGAAATGCAAATCAAAACCACAGTGGATACCACTTCAAACCCATTAGGATGGCCACTATCAAAAAAACAGAAAATAATTATCAACAAGGATATGGAGAAATTGATATGCTTGTGCATTGCTAGTGGGAAAGTAAAATAGGGCAGGCACTACGGAAAACATTATGGTGGTTCCTCAAAAAATTAAACACTGAATTATCATATGATCCAGCAATTTCACTTCTAGGTATACACCCAAAAGAAGTGAAAGCAGACACATGAATAGATATTTGTATGAATGTTCATAGCAGCATTATTCACAATAACCAAAAACTAGAAACAACTCTAATGTCAGTAGAAGAATGAATGGATAAACAAAATGCAGTATATACACACAGTGAAATATTATACAGCCTTAAAAAGGAATGCAATTCTAATACATGCTGTAACAGGGATGAAACTTGCAGACATTATGTTAAATGAAATAACTTGGAAAGGGTAAATATTACATGATTTCACTTATATGTAATACGTATAATAGTCAAACACATAGAGACAGAATGTATAACAGTGGTTACCAGGCGCTGAGGGAGACGGGAATGCGGAGTTAGTGTTTAATGGGTAAGGAGCTTCAGTTTGGGGTGATGAAAAGATTCTAGACATGGATGGGGTGATGGCTGCACAACAATGTGAATGCACTTAATGACACTGAATTGTATATTGAAGAAAGGTTAAAATGGTACATTTTATGTTATATATATTTTACCATAATCTTTTTAAACAACTTTTTAAAAGTCACAGAATACACCACTTGGCAACCATCACAATAAGTGATGGAGGCATCGATGGATAATAGTACTAGTAGGTAAAAGTTTAATGAAAACCAGGAAATTTACAGTATCAAAGTACCTCCTGACAAGATACTGATGAATTATAGAAGGAAAACAATGACTTTAGAGTGGAGAAACCAGGTGACACCACCTTAACCAAGTGACCAAAGTTAACCTCACCAGCTCTGTGAGAAATGGAGCCCCGTGCCTCCTGACAGCCACACTGGGAAGCACACAGCAGCACTTCATTTCAGCAGTGCTCCTGCCAAAAGTGCATAACCTAAACCTAATTGTGAGGAAATATCAGGATAAAAAATATCACAATAAAAAAAAAAAGAAATTCCTGGTTCAAGTGGCTTACAACAGGAATATTTTTTTTCTCTTACCATGAGGTAGGAAGGATCCAGGTTTAGCTAATTTTAGCATTTCGTTGTTTGTTTTTGCTTCTGTACGTTTTTCACTCTGTCATCCTCAGCCTGTCAGTTTAGCTCCTCTATGGTTGCAAGACAGAGGCTGCGCTTCCTTTGTTATGTTCTAGACATAAGAATGGGCAAGGGAGATGAGGAGCTGTTTCTTCTGATGGTTGTCACTTTTAATCAGTGAGGAAAATGTTTCCCAGAGGCCCCAACATAGATACCCTCTTGGGTCGTTGGCTGAAACTGAGTCAAGAGCCAACTCCTGAACAAATCTCTGGCAGGGGGGAAGGGGATTCTCCAGACTATTCGGCAGTTCTCTGGGTGCCATGTTGGGAAGGGTGGTCACCCAAACCGAAGTGTGGCTCTTCAACCAGGAAGAAACGGGAATGGCTGATAGACAGTTGACCTCCAGCGTCAAGACCAGCTGCAAGTTAGAGTCTTGGATGATTCATTCACACAGACAAGGTAGGGGATCCAGGGTCACAATGCGGGGAGGCTTGGGGGAGGAGATTGTAAATTACATCTGAAGGTGGGTAGACAGCAACAGCAAACATACATGAATGATGGTATAGGCAGAAGCTATGAACCTGAAAAGAAGTTTTTGTCTGGTTTGGTTAAAATGCGCAAATAATAGCCTCAAAGTGGTGACAGGCACGGCAATGTGAAGTGAGTGAAGAATCTTGTAACCCGTCTTTTTCATAAACACTAACAACCTCTTCAGGTTTCCTGGGTAGGAAAGGGAGATGAGAGAATACATACTCAAATAATGCGACTCGGTAGATGACAGAAAATAAAATTTTTCCAGGAGAAAATGGATGGAGTGTGCCTTTTATGTAGTATTTTTTTTTTAACAGGGAGGATTCACAACCTCCCTGTCTAGCCTATTATGGTGCTTTATCACCTTGAGGTTCAAGAAACCTAATCAATACCGTGCTTGCCTACATTTAAGGCCAATTATTCTTTTTCAGTCTTAAACACACATGAAATACAACTGTTCATTTCCAAAAGTTATTCCACACAGATTTCACAAAATCTATTTAATTGCATCCTGGAACTTTTAAAAGATACTTCTTTATAGCATTTCTTGATGGCAGTACCAATCCATAAAAATGAGCAATTCCTAGATTCAATTTGCAAAAAACTCAATACAATACATTTTACAGAGGGGATCTCTTTGTTATTTCTACAGTTTAGGCTCACTGTAGTCTTGAACATTGATCTTTAGGGGAATCAAGTTATTTTGATTTATCAATAGAGAAAAACATTTTTGAACTGATTCTAATCTCCTAGCTAGTAGAACTTGTTGCTAGGGATTTAAATACATTGGTGCATTTTCATAAATCAATTAAGTTGCTTTTTTATATGAACTCAGTCAAATGATTTTTATCACAAGAAAATGTTTTAATCTTTTCCATACATTTTATTTGTTCACTTATTCAACAACTATTTATAACATGGCCAGTATCGTGGAAGGAACGAAGGACACAATAGTCAGTGTTACAAACCATTGCTGACTAATAATATTAACAATATATAAGATGTATCCAGTGTATGTGGCAGCGCTGTGCCAAGTGAGTTACGTCTGTTTTTTTGTAGAGGTGATGTGAGTTGCCCAAGCTACTATAGCTGAGAAGTGGAAAAGGCAACATTCAAACACAGTTTGGCTGTTTCTAGAACCCAAGCTCTTAACCACAGTGCTATTATGCTTCTGGCATAATGTTAAGGAATTACAAGTGTGACAAATGAGATAGAAAGGAAATCTAAGGCACCCAACCTTCGGGGGACAGAGAAGACCATCATGGACACGACATTTTGCCAAATGAGAATTAGCCAAGGAAAAGTGGAGAAGTTGAGGGGATTGTGCAAAGCAGAGGAAAAGTAGGGGCAAGGTGCAGAGAAACTAGAAGGAAAAAGAACCTGTATGGGTAAAATCAAGTGGCGGGAGGAGGGAGAAAGGCCGAGTAGTAAGAGGCAGGCTTACTTGTGAACCTTGTTAATAACACAGGACTTGACCTAAATGCAAAGGCACATAATCCTACCACCTACCATGGGGGTCCTATATTCTTCTATTTTCTTGCATATTTTCCTTTAGTTGTAATTGAATATTTTGATTTTTTAAATTATAAATTGAATAAGGGTAAATTTGTTTTCATTCATTTTTAACATATAAGCATACCTCCTTCTATTGTGCTTCTACTGAGTTTTTCACAAATTGAAGATTTGTAGCAACCCTGCATTGAGCAAGTCTGTCGGTGCCATTTTTCCAACAGCATTTGCTCACTTCATGTCTCTGGGTCACATTTTGGTAACTCTCGTTGGCAATATTTGGAACTTTTTCATTATTTTTATACTTATTATGGTGATCTGTGATCAGTGATCTTTGATGTTACTATTGTAATTGTTTTGGGGTGCCATGAAGCGCGCCCATGTAAGACGGCAGACTTAATCAATAAATGTTGCGTGTGTTCTGACTGCTCCACCGACCGGCCATTCCCCCATCTCTCTCCCTCTCCTCGGGCCTCCCTGTTCCCTGCAACACAACAATATTGAAATTAGACCAATTAACAACTCAAGTGAAAGGAAGAGTCACACGCCTCTCACTTTAAATCAAAAGCTAGAAATGACTAAACTTAGTGAGGAAGGCATGTCCAAAGCCGAGGCAGGATGACAGCTAGGCCTCTTGCACCAAACAGTTGGCCAAGTTGTGAATGCAAAGGAAAAGTTCTTGAGGAAATTAAAAGTGCCATTCCAGTGAATACATGAATGATAAGAAAGTGAAACAGCCTTATTGCTGATATGGAGACAGTTTTAGTGGTCTGGATAGAAGAGCAAACCAGCCACAACATTCCCTTAGACAAAGCCTACTCTAGAGCAAGGCCCTAACTCTTCAGTTCTATGAGGCTGAGAGAGGTGAGGAAGCTGCAGAAAAAAGTTTGAAGCTAGCAGAGGTTGTTTCATGAGGTTTAAGGAAAGAAGCCGTCTCCATAACATAAAAGTGCAAGATGAAGCAGCAAGTGCTGATGTAGAAGCTGCAGCAAGTTCCCCAGAAGATCTAGCTAAGATAATTGATGAAGGAGGCTACACTAAACAACAGATTTTCAATGTAGACGAAACAGCCTTATATTGGAAAAAGATGCCATCTGGGACTTTCATAGCTAGAGAGAAGAAGTCAATGCCTGGCTTCGAAGCTGCAAAGGACAGGCTGACTCTCTTGTTAGGGGCTGATGCAGCTGGTGACTTTAAGTTGAAGCCAGTGCTCATTTACCATTCCAAAAATCCTAGGACTCTTAAGAATTATGCTAAATCTACTCTGCCTGTGCTCTACATATGGAAAAGCCTGGATGACAGCAGATCTGTTTACAACGTGATTTACCGAATCTCTTAAGCTCATTCTTGAGACCTACTGCTCAGAAAAATAGATTCCTTTCAAAATATTACTGCTTATTGACAATGCACCTGGTCACCCAAGATCTCTGATGGAGATGCATAATGAGATCAATGTTGTTTTCACGCCTACTAACACAACACCCATATAGCCGTAAAGCTATAGCTGCCGTAGATAGTGATTCTTATGGATCTTGTCAAAGTAAATTGAAAACCTTCTGGAAAGAATTCACCATTCTGGATGCCATTAAGAACATTCATGATTCATGGGAAGAGGTGAAAATATCAACATTAACAGAAGTTTGGAAGAAATTGATTCCAGCCTTCATGGATAACTTTGAGGGGTTCAAGACTTCAGTGGAGGAAGTGACTACACATGTGGTAGAAATAGCAAGAGAACTAGAATTAGAAGTGGAGCCTGAAGATGTGACTCAATTGCTATAATCTCATGATAAAACTTGAATGGATAAGGAGTGGCTTCTTATGGATGAGCAAAGAAAGTGTTTTCTTCAGATGGGAACTACTCTTGGTGAAGATACTGTGAAGTTGTTGAAATGACCACAAAGGATTTAGAATATGACATAAACGTCATTGGTAAAGCAGTGGCAGGGTTTGAGAGGACTGACTCCAATTTTGAAAGAAGTTCTACTGTGGGTAAAATGCCATCAAACAGCATCACATGCTACAGAGAAATTGTTCATGAAAGGAAGAGTCAATCAACATGGCAAGCTTCATGCCACAGCCACCCCAACCTTCAGCCACCACCCCCCTGATCAGCCAGCAGCCACCAACATCAACGCAAGACCCTCCACCAGCAAAAAGATTACGACCTGCTGAAGGCTCAGATGATGGTTAGCATTTTTTGGCAATAAAGTATTTTTTATTTAAGGTATATACATTGCATTTTAGACATAATGCTATTATTGCACACCTAGTAGACTACAGTATAATGTAAACATAACTTTTATACACACCAGGAAACCAAAAACTTCGTGTGACTCACTTTATTGCAATATTCACTTTTTTGCAGTGGACTGGAACCAAACCTGCAAAATCTCCAAGGTATGTCTATATAAAATAAAGATGTGACTTGGGTTACTGGACTATTTTTCGAAAAAAGTGTCCTTTAATGACTATGCATTCCACTTCTTGGTTAGGGTCTTTCATTGTGAAGTTATGTTTTGACTGATTTTCAAAAGTATTTGAATAAGAAGGGGATCCTAGCATTTACAGCTCCTTGAAAGGCAGAGACCTTATCGTAAGTGGATACATTCTGCTTTATAAACCACACTTTGAAAACTGGTGGCAGGTGGGGCCCAGCCTCCAGCAGTGGCACCTAGAGCAACAGTCCATCCATCTTTGCAGCCCAGAGCCTGTGTTTCCACTTCCAAGACGTAAGTCCTTGAAGGCACGTGCTTGTCATGGACACCTGTTAAAATTAAAACTATAATGCAGCTCCAGGAGTCACCTTATGTATCAATGAAAAAAAGAATAACACTTGGAGAACACTCGAAGCTTCTTCATCAGCACGCAGGTTCCCCAGACAACTTGATGAAAAGAATGGTGATTCTTGAATCCACTAAAGCAGCCACTTGCCCTGAAGAAAGCACTTCTGCAGAATTTCAGCCTTTTTCATAAGTTTTTTGTATGTTGCTCAGGCGTTTTTTTCACTCATGAAAAATCTTGCTCCTGATAAACTTAAAATATTAGCAAGGACTGGGGTGACCACATCTGAACCCTGACACTTTCGTGTTATATTGATGCCGTTCCTCCATTTGCCAGTTGCACGAGAGCTGGCATGCATCGAGGAAACACACGCAGTGGGGGAGCAGCCTGTGCCTACTTCAAAAGGTTGTCATGAGGATTTTTAAAAGTAAGACAAGTAACGCACTTTGAACAGCACCTGGCTCGTGATAAGTGCTTGATGGGTGTTGACTGTTATTAAATCGGGATCTTCATTTATTTACAATGTTTAAAATTAAGCCTTACAAGCATTGTCAGGTTACTGAGAAGATTCCCCAGGCCTTGGAAAGGGGCCTGGCACTCCAGGGGAAGGGCCAGCTGCCACTAACACGGTGCTCGCTGAACTGAAGGGCGACAGTTATGAATGAGTCTCCTTAGGACAGGAGCCTGACACGCCTGTAGCACCAGCCAAGCTGTGGGGGATCTGTGAAGAAGAGCCTTATGCTATGACGGGGCTTGTCATGTCTCGTTAGTTAGTTACAGATTATATGACTAGTAATTTGTAATGTATCTGCTTAATCTCTATCCTGGAGGTATCACTTTTAGATGACTTTTCTCCTCTTGACTAACAACACAAAGATTTCCATGCAGACCAAAAACACAGAATTGTCATCTTAATTAACTTAATGCTTAGTTCACTGGGAAGATGGACGTTTCCTTCAGCAATGCATTTATCCTCTTTGGCATGTTGGCAGAGTTCTTATAGTCCAAAGTTTTTAAATAGTGATGTACCATCAGATAATTAACACTTACTCTTTGAAGGCTTGATGGTATTTTTCTCTTCTCAGGTCCTCAGTGGGATACTGGATTATATTATGGATCCCCAGCTAGGGGAGGCGTGAAGAATATTGATGTTTCTCAGGTTTGGCACACTAACTTAGTACTTGGAGTTTATCTGCAAGCCTCTTTTGTAGAAAAGAGATATTCCAACATAGTTGACTATCAAATGAGTTCCTGAATGTCCTCCAGTAAAAAGATGGTTTAATAAATTTGTGGGTATATATGTTGTGGAATATTACACATCTATGAAAAGGGATGAACTTAGGTCTATATCTATTCATTTGGAAGTGTTCACGATTTTTTTTTCTTCTTAAAGCAGGTTTCAAGATAATGTTTATAATCAGATCCTATTTTTGCAAAAACAAAACACACACACACACACAAACCAGAGGACACATGGAGGCTGACAGTGCACACCTCAGAGGCTCACAGAGGAGGAGGCATGAGGAGGATAATCCATTTTTTCTCCTTATATATCTTTGACAAATTCCCTCATTACAAAGAGCATGCTTTACTTTTGTATTTCAGAAATCTATTAAATATGATTTAAACAGGAAAAATTGTTCTCACCAAAAATGAAAAACCCTTCCCTAGAGACTTCTATTTTCCCATTAAACCTCCATCATAAAATTAAAAACCATCCCGGACAGGAGGGAGTGGAATCTAAACCATCTAATGCTGTGTGTGTATATCTTGGTTCCTGAAAATGGCCTGACCTGGTCTGGCCTCCTGCTGGGTGTTCCCAGCTCCCAGGCCAGTGCCTCCTTTCCAGCGCCTGATCTTTACCTCTTTCTGCCCCTGGACCATTGATGGCAGCTTCCTCCTTCACCCCATATCTCCCAGTGGCCTCTTGGTAACTGACTCTGACTACCCTCAGACCTCCAGTTCTGAATGAAGAGCTGGACTTGATTCCCCTCTTGTTCAGTGGAACCCAGGTCAGAGCAGCACCACATCATGTGTCTTAGTTGATCACTTTTCCACAGAGCAATTAAAATCTCTCATTTCTGGAGATTCCATTCCTCAAAGTTTCCAAATTGTGGGCCCCTCCTCCTTGAGTCTAGGTATTTGCCAGGAGAAGTGGGCCAAGGCTTCAGGTCCACTGGGAAATGACATGCATTCTCACCTCGTGATTTCATCAAGGTGCTGTGGCAAGGGGTGCTTTTGCATCCCAGAGTCCCCTCTTCTTCTTCAGCAGCAGGAACCTCCCTTTGTAGCTGGGCGTGTGCCACCAGCCTCTCTTGCAGTTAGATGTAGTCGTATGAGGAAGTGTGGCCCATTGAGATGGAAGCCCAAGTACAATGTGAACAACTCCGGGGAGTCTTCTAAGGCAGGGGGCAGTGCCATCTTCTGCCCACCCTCCTTCCTGTGGCCTGGATGGCAATACGAGGCTGGACCTTGACCCAAGACAGGGGGCAGAGGAGATAATGACTAAAGGGTCAGGGCATGGATTTCTTTTAGTGAAAGAAAGATAAACTTCTAATGTTTTGAAGCCACTGTTACTTAGGGTTTTCTGTCACATGCAGACAAATTAGTCCTAACCCATACACTGAGGTTTCACATTCTGTAGTGACTGAGTGCTTGTGTATTCGTTGTCTAACTTTTTACTCAGCAGGTAGTTGTTAAGCATCTATTATGTGTCCAAGCACAGCTCTCCTCCCAGAAGCACACACAAGAAGTAGAAAGATAGGGTCACAGCCCTGAAGAGGTTTATATCCCACTTGGGAAGCTAAGACCAAAATAAGACAACAAAGAGCAAGCAGGACATCCTGGCACAATATTGACTTAAATTATATGACAGTGGCTAAACGCGCAGGGAGAGCTTAGAGAAACAGAAGCTGAGAAGAGCTGGAGTTGTCTTAATCTCATAAAAATGGATGTATTTTCAAGGAGGAATGCCTACAAATTCTGTTGTTATGAACAGAGTTAAATGACTTCTCTAAAGATCCATGATACTTTAGGTTAGACTTTTCAAATAAATCAAGAAATGCTAGAATGATAAAATTATTAACAGAATGCAGAATTATTGTACAAATGACGAGCGGTGACTAGAGATGATTACTGTACAGATGTATAGAAGGTACTGCATGGTTAGCCCTGTGAGTCTGCTAACCTGCTTCAGTTTCTCAACAGAAATGCGAGGAGGATTGGAAAAGCACAAGTCTTCCTGGGTCCCTCGTTGCTGGTGCCCACATTGGGCTGCCTGTCCCTGTTCCAGCCAGTTAATAGCATTGATATTACTCTTGATCTATTCAATATTACTAAAATCCCAACTTTCTTCCTGCCTCTGACCTTTGTACCGGAAGTGTAGCTTTATAAATCACTGCTGCTCAGATTTATAAATTTATAGCATCAAAACTATGTTCTACAAGATTGGATTTGTTTGGAATCTCTATTAGGAGAGACAAACTCCCTACCTCTTCCCTGGATTTCCAGAACAGAATGGATATGGAAGTGAGCCTTACACCAGTCACATTCAGTAGCGGTGGACAGATAAGTCTACTGAGAGCTGTTAACCTAAAATCCCTGTCTTGCTTTTAGCCCAGATCTTGCACAAAATGGAGCCAGAGGAAAAGGTTAAGGTGCTAACGCTTTATTTGGGAAACGCGAGCCCCGGGCGGGGAGGGTGAAGTGAGAAGTGAGGCAAGCCAACTTGTGATGCAGGGTAATGAGACGTGTTAGCATTACTGCTCGAGCTGCTGTTTTTCATGCAGTGACAACAAAAAACAGCAGGTTGCTCAGCAGTATATTTACTCATCACACATGGTTTTCCAGAAGGGTTGCAAAGAGGAACTGCATCTCAGAATAGCCCACAGCAGAGAGAAAGAAGGGGAATGCCTGTGCCCACCACCCGGCTGTCAGTTCCCCCTTGCTAGCATTCGCCTCAAGGGAAGCTAAATCCCTCACGCGCCAGATAGCATCATCTGGACCATTGATGGCCACTCAGAAAGCAAATATTGTACTCTTCTGTATAAACTTTTAACAAAATCCAAAAGCAGGTGGGCAAATGGTGCAGGTAGCCTGCCAACCAAGGGAGCGAGGAAGAGGAGGCAGTTAAGGGAGTGTGAGGAGGAAGGCAAGGTGTTTATCCTGGTATAGAGCCACATGCCAACTGGATATGCCTAAGAATATCTTTACCATTGGTCTGAGTTTTTTTTTTTTAATTCATTTTTTAAAATTCTAAAGTAATTTAGGTTACACCTTATTTTTTTTTTTTTTTTTTTTTTTTTTTGGTGAGGAAGATTCACCCTGAGCTAACATCCGTTGCCAATCTTCCTCTTTTTTGGCTTAAGGAAGATTAGCCCTGAGCTAACATCTGTGCCAGTCCTCCTCCACTTTGTATGTGGGATGCCTCCACAACATGGCTGATGAGTGGTGTAGGTCTGCACCCAGGATCTGAACACAGGCCACCAAAGTGGAACGTGTGGAACTTTAACCACTGGTCTTCAAGCTGGCCCTGGTATGACATTTTTGATACAGTAAACAAGGGCTCTCCAAGTGATAGCTGTTAGCTAACAAATCTGGGCAGTGTGAGAAGTTCTGGTCAAGATAATGCTGTGAGTTCAAGCTTTACATTTCCTCCTTGATTCCAAACCATGGCAGTAATAAGGTTAAAAATATCAAGCAGACAAATTCATCCTTTATACTACTAGAAGTAGAAGAGTAACAGTCAGTCATCCCTACTGAAAAAAATGACTAAAAGAACTATGTAGAAAATGGAGCAAACACTTGTGATTTTTGTTTTGTTTTGTTTTGGCTACCCAGAAGCTAAACACACATCCTATTTTGGAGAAAACCAAATTTATGAGAATGAGATGGTCCCAGTAGAGCAGCTAACATGAATGGACAGTTAAAATTTCTTCCCAGGTCCCTTGCAGCTAAGGCATGACCACACGTCCTGACTTAGCCAACTGGATCTTCCCACCTAAGACTTTCAAAATTGAGATATAATGTAAAGATGATGAGGCAGAGATTATTCCTGACAAGGGTGGTGGAGCCAAGAATCCTGGGACACAGAACAGGAGCCCAGGGGCAATAGTGTCATAAGTAGGTTCCCTTGGTGACTGCACATTTTCTAAGCCCAGAAATATACACTTTCCATTGACCATGCAAGCTACACAATATCCTTATAAAAAGTCTTCTTCTGCTTAAGTTAACCAGAATTAGTTTCTGTTGTTTGCAACCAAGAACTCTGACTGGTTCAACGTTCTCAAACAAGGAAAAAAGTGAACCCAGAAAGAAGTAACAGAATTCAGGAAACAGTCATAAGGAAAATAGTGTGTTGCCTGGAGTGACACCTGGCTTCCCTATACATCGTCAACCACATCAGTAAGGATCAGAGGAGAGTTGTGTGCACTCAGACCAAATGTGTTTCTTTGTCACCTGGAGTCCAAGTGGGGCCCATATGCTGGAATATGATCATGCAGAGAAGACAGACAGAGGAGAGGGCAATGTGAAGACAGAGGCGAGATTGGAGTGATGTGGCCACAAGCCAAGGAAGCTGCCAACCACCAGAAACTAGAAGAGGCAAGGAACGAATTCTTCCCAATTCTTCTTGGAAATTCTTCCCAAGGTGTGGCCTTGCTGACACCTTGATTTTGGACTTCTGGCCTTTAGAACTGTGAAAGAATAAATTTCTGTTGTTTTAGGCCAACAAGTTTGTGGTAATTTGTTATGGCAGCAACAGGAAGCTAATATACCCAGTAATCCCAGTCCTAGGTATTCACCCAAGTGAAATGAAAACCTATGTTCACCTAAGACTTGTACAAAAATATTTATAGCAGCTTTATTCATAATAAACAGAAATTGGAAAAATATCAAATGTCTCTTCACTAGGGAATGGTTAAATACACTGTGGTACATCCAGACAATGGGATAATTCTCTGCAAGAAAAAGGAACAAACTACAATACAGGTAATGACGTGGATGAATCTCAAATGTAAATTATGGTAAGTGAAAGAAGCCAGACCCAAAATGCTGTGTAGTGCATGATTCCATTGATATGACATTCTAGAAAAGGCAAATCCTTAGGGATGGAAAGCAGAATAGTAGTTATTAGGGGGTGGAGTTGGAGAAGGGTTGACTATGAAAGTGGCATATGGAGGAATTTTTTGGGTGGATGATGCAATAGGTTTGTATCTTGATTGTGATGGCAAGTACATAGTGATACCTTCAAATCCCAAAGAACTATACATTTAAAAAGAGTTAATTGTATTGTATGTACATTAAAAATAAATTTTAAAATTAAAAAAAAGAAGAAAACTCTGGTAAATCATCATTCTGGAACCAGGTACCACGTAATCAGGAATGTCACTCAAACACTCATCAAAGTGGACCTTGTGTGACCTCAGAAAGATCATTGAGGATGAGGATACATTATTTTCATTTTCATCTAATGCCATCAACCAAAAATATTTATTTAAGTATAAAGTTTGTATGAGATATGTTAATAGTGGATAAAAATTTCTTAAAAGAAATAGTTCTTGCTCTTTAGGCACTTAAGACCTAAAAAAAAACTAATATGAAGTAGAACACAAATATGTCATTTTGACAAGTTGAAGGAAATGTGGTATCAAAATTTGCTCCCGATTTATTTTTCACTTCCCCTGTGCATTTTATTACATGGTTTCTTTTTTTTAACAAAAAGATGCACTTTGCATTATTAAAAAACAAAGAGCTCAAAATTAACAGACAAGAGAATAAAAGAGAAGAGATTTTATAAAGCAGAAAGATTCAAGAAAAGGAGGAGAAAGAAACACAACTCCCTCCCAAAATAAATAGGAGTCAGTGAAACAAGAAAACGTCTGCTGAGGATCTCATATGAGCGAGAAGAAACAAACAAAATGCAGTTTATAAATCTTGACTTGCCTCGAAGTTCATTATACCCCACATTCAGTAGGGAGAGGAATATGGAGAATTGTTATTCTAACTCAACTATGAACATCAAGAACTGGTTGGAAATGTGAAAAGCAATGATATCTTGAAAGCTAAGCAAAGGAATTCTGAGCATTGATATCTTGACTTGCGATAAAAATAGGCACATTTCCTTATCCGGAGATTCTAAAAAAGGAAGATGACTTAAGAGGAATGAGGGATCCAAAGTATAAGTCCTCACAATATCAACACAAAGTATGAAGAAATGGAAGGCCATGTATCAAAACCTATGTAGCTACACAAATTGCCCTCTAGTAATCTCAAATATTAACAGCTTGTTTATGAAAGATGGAAGAAATGGCAAATGTCAAAGAACAAGTTTCAAATGGTAAGACATGGAATCCTAGATCAGCATTTCATGCTGAAGCACCAAATGAGATGATGGTGCCAAGAGCAATATATTAGTCAGGGTTCTCCAGAGAAACAGAACCAATAGGAGATATGCGTGTGTAGAAAGAGGTTTGTTATAAGAAATTGGTTCTCGGTTTTTCCCAAGGGTAGGGCTTTTAGTAAGAGGTCAAACTTAAGAGAACATCAACTTAATATAGATTGCTAGTTAGTTAGTTAGTTAGTTAGTTAGTGAGGAAGATCGGCCCTGAGCTAACATCTGCCAATCCTCCTCTTTTTTGCTGAGGAAGACTGGCCCTGGGCTAATATCCATGCCCATTTTCCTCCATTTTATATGGGATGCCACCACAGCATGGCTTGACAAGCGATGCGTCGGTGCACGCCCGGGATCCCAACCAGCGAACCCCCCGCCGCCGCAGCAGAGCGTGGGCACTTAACCGTTTGCACCACCGGTCAGGCCCCTAGATTGCTATTTATATAGGTTATTAAGTATGAACCTCATGATAGCCACAAACCAAAAATCTATAACACAAGAAAATAAAGAAAAAGGAACCCAAACATAACACTAAAGAAAGCCATCAAATCACAAAGGAAGAGAACAAGAGAAGAAGAAAGGAACAGAAAAGAACTACAAAAACATCCAGAAAAAAAGTAACAAAATGGAAATAAGTACATATTTATCAATAATTATTTTAAGTGTAAATGGGCTAAATGTTCCAATAAAAAGATATAGGGTGGCTAAATGGATAAAAAAACAAGACCTACATATACGCTGCGTGTAAGAGGCACACTTTAGAACTAAAGACACTCACAAACTGAAAACGAAGGGATAGAAAAAGATATTCTATGAAAATGGAAATGAAAAGAAAGCTGGGGTAGCAATACTTATATTGGACAAAATAGACTTTAAAACAAAAACTGTAACATGAGACAAAGAAGGGTACTACATAGTGATAAAAGGAACAATCCAAGAAGAGGACATAACACTTGTAAATATCTATGTGCCCAATGTAGGAGCACCTAAATATATAAAGCTATTATTAACAGACATAAAAGGAGAAATAGACAGTAACACAATAATAGTAGGGGACATTAACACTCCACTTACACCAATGAGTAGATCATCCAGACAGAAAATCAATAAGGAAATACTGGCCTTAAATATCACGTTAGACCAGATGGATTTAATAGATATATACAGAACATTCCATCCCCAAACTAAAGGATACACTTTCTTTTCAAAAACACACTGAACATTTTCCAGGATAAATCAGGTATTAGGCCACAAAACAAGTCTCAATAAATTTAAGAAGATTAAAATAATATCCAGCATCTTTTCTGACCACAATAGTATGAAACTAGACATCAACTACAAGAAGAAAACTGGACAAGTCACAAATATGTGGAGATTAAACAACAAGCTACTGAACAACTATTGGCTCAATGGAGAAATCAAAAAATATCTGGAGACAAATGAAAATAAAAATACGACAAACCAAAATCTATGGGATACAACAAAAGTGGTACTAAGAGGGAAAGTTACAGAAATACTGGCCTGCCTCAACAAACAAGAAAAATCTTAAATAAACAATCTAACAATACACATAAAGGAACTAGAAAAAGAAGACCAAACAAAGCCCAAAATCAGTAGAAGGAAGGAAATAATAAAAATCAAATAATAAAAATCAGAGTGGAAATAAATGAAATAGAGACTAAAAAGACAAGAGAAAAAAATCAATGAAACTAAGAGCTGCTCCTTTGAAAAAATAAAAAAAATTTGACAAACCTTTAACTAGACTCACCAAGATAAAAAGAGAAGTCTCAAATAAATAAAATCAGAATGAAAGAGGAGAAATTATAACAGATACCACAGAAATACAAAGGATTATAAGAGAATACTATGAAAAGCTATATGCCAACAAATTGGACAATCTAGAAGAAACAGATAAATTCTTAGAATTATGCAGCCTTCCAAAATTGAATCAAGAAGGAATAGAGAATCTAAATACACAAATCACTGGTAAGGAGATTGAAACAGTAATCAGAAACCTCCCAAAAAACAAAAGTCCATGACCAGACGGCTTCCCCTGTGAATGCTACCAAACATTCAAAGAAGATGTAATACCTATCCTTTTCAAACTCTTCCCAAAAATTGAAGACCAGGGTATGCTTCCTAACTCATTTTTCGAGGCCAACATTATCCTGATACCAAAACCAGACAAGGACAACACAAAAAAAGAAAATTACAGGCCCATATAACTGATGAACATCGATGCAAAAATCCTCAACAAAATATTAGCTAATCAAATACAACAACACATTAAGAGGATCATATACCATGATTAAATGGGATTTACTCCAGGGATGCCAGGATGGTTGAACATTCACAAATCAATCAACATGATACACCAAATCAACAAAATGAAGAATAAAAATCACATGGTCATCTAAAGAGATGCAGAGAAAGGATTCAACAAGATATGGTGTCAATTTATGACAAAAACTTTGAATAAAATGGGTATAGAAGTAAAGTACTTCAACACAATAAAGGCCATATATGACAAACCCACAGCCAACATCATACTCAATGGGGAAAAACTGAAAGCTATCCCTATAAGAAAAGGAACAAGACAGGGATGCTTACTTTTGCCACTCTTATTTAACATAGTATTGGAAGTCCTAGCCAGAGCAATCAGGCAAGAAAAAGAAATAAAAGGGACACAAATTGGAAAGGAAGAAGTAAAACTGTCACTATTTGTGGATGACCTGATTCTATATATAGAAAACCCTAAAGAATCCACCAAAAAACTATTAGAAATCATCAACAAATACAATAAATTTGTGGGGTACAAAATCAACATACAAAAGTCAGTTATGTTTCTATACACTAACAACGAAATAGCAGAATAAGAAATCAAGAATACAATCCCATTTACAATTGCAACAAAAAGAATAAAATACCTAGGAATAAACTTAACCAAAGAGGTGAAAGACCTGTACACTGAATACTATAAAACGTTGTTGAAAGAAATCAAAGAAGACACAAAGAAATGGAAAGATATTCTGTGCTCATGGATTGGAAGAATTAACATCGTTAGAATGTCCATACTTCCTAAAGCAATCTACAGATTCAATGCCATCCCTATCCAAGTCCCAATGACATTTTTCATGGAAATAGAACAAAGAATCCTGAAATTTATATGCAACAACAATAGACCCTCAAAAGCCACAGCAATCCTGAGAAAAAAGAACAAAGCTAGAGATATCACACTCCTGATTTCAAAATATACTACGAAGCTATAGTAATCAAAACAGCATGGTACTGGCCCAAAAACAGACACAGATCAAAGGGACAGAATTAAGAGCCCAGAAATAAACCCACACATCCATGGACAGTTGATTTTTGACACAGGAGTCAAGAACATACAATGGAGAAAGAAAAGTCTCTTTAATAAATGGTGTTAGGAAAACTGGACAGCCATATGCAAAAAAAAAATGAAAGTAGACCATTATCTTACATCATACACAAAAATTAACTCAAAATGGATTAAAAACTTGAATATAAGACCTGAAACCATAAAGCTCCTAGAAGAAAACATAGGCAGTATGCTCTTTGACATGGATCTTAGCAGTATTTTTTGAAGATCATGTCTCTTCAGGCAAGGGAAACAAAAGAAAAATAAACTAATGGGACTACATCAAACTGAAAAGCTTCTGCATGGCAAGGGAAACCATGGACAAAATGAAAAGACTCCCTAATAATTGGGAGAAGATACTTACAAAGCATATACCTAATAAGGGGTTAATACCCAATATATATAGAACTCATACAACTCAACAACAAAAAAACAAACAACCCAATTAAGAAATAGACAGAGGATCTGAACAGACATTTTTCCAAAGAAGATGTACAGATGGCCAACAGGCATATGAAAAGATGTTCAACATCACCGATTATTAGGGAAATGCAAATCAAAACTACAATGAGACATCACCTCACACTTGTCAGAATGGCTCTTATTAAAAAGACAAGAAACAACAAGTGTTGGAGAGGATGTGGAGAAAAGGGAACCCTCATACACTGCTGCTGGGAATGTAAACTGGTGCAGCCTCTATGGAAAACAGTATGGAGATTCCTCAAAAAATTACGAATAGAGCTACTATATGTCCAGCTATTCCACTTGTGGGTATTTATCCAAAGAACACGAAAACACTAATTCAAAAAGATACATGCACCCTTAGGTTCACTGCAGCATTTTCACAATAGCCAAGACTTGGAAACAACCTAGGCACCCATCAATGGATGAATGGATAAAGAAGATGTGGTATATATACACAATGGAATACTACTCAGTGATAAAAACAGATGAAATCTTGCCATTTGTGACAACATGGGTGGACCTTGAGGGCATTATGCTAAGCAAAATAAGTCAGACAGAGAAAGCCAAATACTGTATGATCTCACTCATATGTGGAAGATAAAAACAACAACAAACAAACACATAGATACAGAGAATAGATTGGTGGCCACCAGAAGGGAAGGGGGAAGGGAGGAGGGCGAAAGGGGTAAGGGGGTACATGTGTACCATGACAGATGGTAGTTAGACTATTGGTGGTGACCAGCATGTAATCTACACAGAACTCGAAATATAATGATGTACACCTGAAATTTACACAATGTTATAAACTAATGTTGCCTCAATAAAAGCTAAAGCAAAACAGGAAAAAAGTTGATTTCTCAATTATGGAGGCTGAGAAGTTCCATGATCTGCCACCTGCCAGCTGGAGAACCAGGAAAGCGGGTGGTGTAAGTTCCAGCCCGAGTGCAGGAGAAGACTGATGTCTCAGCTCGAAAACAGTCAGGCAGAGACTGAATTCTCTCTTTCTCCCGCAGGCCTCTAACTGATTGGATGAGGCCCACTCACATGAAGGAGGGCAATCTGTGTTGCTCAGTCTACCAATTCAAAATGTTACTCTTACCCAGAAACACCCTCATAGACACACCCAGAATAATGTTTAACCAAATATCTAGTCACCTGTGGACCAGTCATGTTATTACATAAAAATTAATCATCACTAAAGAGACTTTTAAACAGCAAGAAGAGGAGAGGGACAGACCCATGCTTGGGGCTAGTGGCCAGTGAGGGGCAGTGTTTGAAGCAGAAATGGGCAGGCTCTGGGGCAGACAGAGGGAGCTGGAGTGGGATTCTCCCCTCTGTTCCTGACTGGTGACATGACCGTGGGCAAATTCCTTGACATCTGGGGGCTTAAATTTCTTTCTCTCTATAACAATGTGACCATTTCATATATTTTGTAATAGAGATAATAATTTGTACCTTATAGGACTCTTAGTTAAGTCATGGCTGTAAAGGATTTAGCACATGGCAGGTACCCATGAAGTGAGTGAGTGCTAAACATTTCATGACAGAGCACTAAGTAACAAATTGAAAACATTTAATAACAAAGCTAAACCTTTAATAACAGAGAAAAACCACTCACTTTTAATTCACATTAGGTCTTCATTAGAAAATGTCTTAAAACTAGAAAAGTGTGAATAAGCCTTCCTCAAAGGAATTGATGCTTAAGATATGTTTGTCAAAACATGGTAATTTCTAATTGTTTTTGATGTTTACAAATCTCCAGGTCCAGATGAATTAGAATTTATAATTAATAATATCCAAGGAATTTTGGACAGCAGTATAGAGACCAAAATTTCCAGGGGGAACTTGGATAAATGTCATTTTCAAGAGAGGGCAGAGGTGGGTTGTGAGGATACCAGACTGAGAAAGAAAGAAAATGCAGATATTGAAAGCTAAGTGAATCGTTTTAACACAGAGACACTCTGCTTAAAACAATTCTAGCTGTGCTGATCAAGCAGATTGTTTGTGATTACTTAGAAAAGGAAGAGATGATCAGCTAAAACCAGCTTCAATTTGCTGAGAATGAGTCATACCACACTAATCTCCGATTTTTTGGGGAAAAAGTTAATTTAACAAGAGAGCTGAGAGAACCATATATCAAATCCAGGAGGCTAGGAGCAGGCAATATTCATGGCTCCAGCAGGTGGGCAGGAGAAGATCCACAGGTACCTGGGATTGAAGATGAGGGATGAAGACGAGATTCAGGGTTGAGGAATCCATGATCAGAACTAGGGTATGAGAAGCCTGGTCAGAGCTGGAAATGGAGTACATTCACACAGCTGGACCAGCAGTGTGCTTGGTTTCTGAGGTGGATGTTAGCATGCAGAGGGCTGTCATCTCTGGACCACGAGGGAGTGAAGGAAACAGGACTGCAGGAGGAGTTGAACTTCAGCGCAATTGCAGAAGACCTCCGCCAACCCCATGGGGAGGTCTGGAGCTGCGGTGGCCCTTTAGAGGTATGCTGAATTGGGACAGGGGCCAGGCCTGTGTTCTGCCCCCATGGACCAGTCACTGGATGTGAGCTAGTGCCTGGGGAAGGGGGTGCCCTTGGGTAATGCAGCAGCCCCTTCAGCAGAGCACAATGCCAGAGGAGCTGCCCAGCTCTGAGCCTTCAGCAGCTGGGAGAAAAAGCTCCTCTGTCCTGAAGGAGGATTGGCGGTGCATCACAGTACCCCCTATACCTGGCCTGATGCTGAGTCTCCATGACACCAAGGAGGATCGCCTACAGCCCACCTAGACCACGAGCAGGACGGGAATCAGAGCAGCAGTGGTAGTTGTGGAAAAGTCAAGGACTTTTGCAGACAGATCAGCTCTTTGCTAGCAAGTTATTTAACCTCTTTGAGCTCCCAGTCTCCTTTGTATTTATAGACCACTTAGGGTGAGGATTAAAATGCACAACCTGGCACTAAGCCCAGCATATAGTAGATGCTTGATAAGTGTTCGTTTTCTTCCCTCTTGGACTCTCGGAAGGGTAGACCTGCAAGTGAGAATCAGGTGAGTTGGGCAGTGGAGAGAAGTCGGATACGGGGCTTGAAAGCAGGTGGGGTCAGAATAACATAACACAGAGAGGAATTCTAACAGCTGGACAAAGGTTTCCTAACAACTTGGATTAAGGTCGAGAGAAAGCTTACATATTAAATCTGTGGATAATCAAAACTTAAACATATATCTCAACAAAGCTGTTAAAAAATAAATAAATAAATAAATAAATAAATAAATAAAATTTTTAAAGAAAGAAATATCAGGATGTTGAATGATAGAATCAGAGAGATCATTACAACTTGGAAGGATGGGGCGAAATAATATAAAATTTAACAGGGATACAAGTGAAGTATTTAATATGGGTTTAACAGTTAAATTGCACATACACACACACCAGGAAAGTAAATAATAATAGCAGATATTTACAGAGTACTGAGTGCCTATTGTGAGCCAGGCCCTATACTTTTTGCTTTCTGTATTCTGCAACTAGATGCCACAAAGTGAAAACCCTTTATGGTGATGATTTCCACCAATCCTCTCAGCAGACCTGTGAGACAAGAGCTTTATTACCCTTGCTTTTCAGAGAGG
The DNA here is from genome assembly GCF_057802395.1 of Ceratotherium simum simum. Lineage (NCBI taxonomy): Eukaryota > Metazoa > Chordata > Mammalia > Perissodactyla > Rhinocerotidae > Ceratotherium > Ceratotherium simum. The sequence continues at coordinate 29,247,930 of NC_141930.1, read as the reverse complement.
TGAACTGTGGCTGGAGGGGTAAGTAATTCTGCCCAAAGTCACATAACTGAGAGCAGGTGGAGCCAGGAAACTCTCTGAGAGCCTTGATAGCCAAAGCTCTCACACATGACCCCGCACCTGTATCTCTCAATGTCAGAGAGAAGGAAACCAGCACATAACAAATTATATGTTATATCATTTGATTGATATAATGATCAAATGATATAACATATCAGTCAGGATATATAGGTAGCAAGTAATAAGAAATTCAACTTAAATCGGTTTAAACAAGAGAGAAAGGAATTAGTTCATATAACTGGAAGTCCAGAGGGAGAATGGTATTGAGGGTTGACTTAATCCAATGGCTCCATCTCAATTTCCCTGCAAATCTCTCTACTTGGCCTCCTCTGGTGTTGGCTTCTTCCCAGGCTGGGAGTGGCAAGTTCACAGCAGATCCAAGCTTCACATCCATGTGCCATAAATCCAGACAAAGAAAGAAAGGGTCATTTCCAGGAGCTCACCCAGAAAAATGAGAAAGAATTTTTCCAAAAGCCCCAGCTCACCTCTATTTCCATGTCCCAGGTCAAAATTATTAATAAATCAAGGGCATGAGACTACCTTGAGACCAGTTGGGCCACCCCTGGAACTGCAAGTGGGGTCAGCATCCCCTGAGACACACAGACTTCTTGGAGAAGGGGAGGATACCTGAATAAAATTAGGATTCTGTTAGGAAGAAGAAAGGAAGGAAAGAACGGATACTGAGTAGATAATCAACAATGTTTGGTTCAGAGAAATAAATTCTCATCTCATCGTCTTTTTGCAGATGACCTGTGGCTTTAAAACAGCTCTTGTGCAAAAGATCTGTGATTTTTATATTGATTATAAATTCAGTGTAAGACAAATGTATCAGATGGTTAACGCAGTCTTGAGCTCATTAATAAGAATGCCCAGGTCAAAAGAAGGAATAGTTTTGTTTTATTCAATATCAGCCCTGTCATATCGAGACTGTGGCATCAACTCCTGATGTTGCATTTTAAGAAGCATATTAAACAGAGATCATAGAGGACGTAGAAGTACAGCATAGTCATAAGAGTGGGGACTCACCAGGTTCAAATCCCAATTCTGCTACTTTCCCCCTGTGTGAACTTCAGCAATTTGTATAAACTCTAAGAATCAGTTTCCTCACCTGTAAAATGGGAATCTTGATAACACTAACCTGGCAGAATTGCTGGGAAAATTAAGACCAAATTCTGCAAATTCCCAGGATCATCGTGTTTACTGATGGTTATCATGGTCTCCAGACTCTAGCTTCTGCTGAATTCATTCAGTTCCAGAATTGCCTAGAAAGCCCCAATGAGCTCACTTAGCACTGCCCCTAACCCACCTGGATGTAAATCCTGGTCCCTTTTCTTGATTTCCACAGGAAAACAACCCCCTCCATCTCCAACCCCCAAAAATCTCACTCACACTAGGCCCTTTAGTGGTCTTGTCATGGACTGGGTGCCTCAAGAAACTTAAAGGTGGGTTTGGAAGCAATTAACTGTTTTTCCAAGTTGTTTCTTTTCCTTTTGTGTGTTAAGGAGGTGTAACCACCAGCCATCCCGAAACTGACCAAGCCTCACCACAAGAGCTATGCCCGTGACTTTTGCCTTATTTTATTTTTTGTGTGTGTGAGGAAGATCAGCCCTGAGCTAACATCCATGCCAATCCTCCTCTTTTTGCTGAGGAAGACTGGCCCTGAGCTAACATCTGTGCTCATCTTCCTCTACTTTATATGGACGCCGCCTCAGCATGGCCGGACAAGCGGTGCGTCGGTGCGTGCCCAGGATCTGAAGCCGGGCCGCCAGTAGCGGAGCGCGCACACTTAACCACTAAGCCACAGGGCGGGCCCCAGACTTTTGCCTTATTTTTAATGCAAAGATGTCTTCAGGAGGAGCTTAGGCCTCATTATGTGGAAGCATGCTCTCCAACTGAACCTGTGCAAGCAAATACCCACATCTCCCTTTTGAGTATTCATTCTCCAACCAAATAAAAGTTCCTGCTTTCCTTTCTTCTGGGACGCCATGACTTGGGAACTGATTCCCCATGGCCTCCTATTTGCTGCAAATACACTTTACTTTATGAGACAACTTCACTGGTGTAGAGTCTTATTTAACTCACCACGAGGTGAGCCTGCTTGGTTCGGCATGAGTCTTACTAAAGTTTTGGGGAGATGGGCAGGATTTACTTCTACAGAAACTTAACACCTTAAAATTCAATACTGGGCATTCTTGTTTTCCTTTATTATAAAATAAACAAATCATCAGTCAGGAGGGTATGCAGGAAAAAAGAAAAATTTCCCTCTCACCATTCCCGTTCCCCAAAAGTAATCATTGTAAGTAGATTTTTGTGTATTTCTTCCAGAAATGTTGTATGCATAACAAACATGAGCATATATGAGGTGTGTATATAAAGAAGGGGGGAAAAACCCTTCATTATTTCTATAATGTGAATTTTAGGCTTCAGCCTTGAGGATCTGACCCCTGTATCCCCCAGAGGGAAAAGCACACTCACAAATAAACAAATACTAGATACATATATAAGATTTCTTCCAGCCCTGGGTTGGACATTCAGCTTTTTTTGTCCACAACGACCAAATTCCATTTCAGATTAGGCCTCCCTCTGCAAATCTAAGATCTCAGCTTAGAAATGGCTGCAGATAAAGGTTCACGGACAAACTTCTCTGCCAAGAGCCAAGCCCTTCCCCAGATTTTGCTGGAGTTTCGGTGGGATGGCAGCGTGGAGGAGGTGGAGGAGCTCGAGTTCTCCCTTAGAGATGTGGACTGGACTGGGTGGGGCCAGTTCCTGGCAGGTGGGGGCAAGAAAGCCACCTGAGGAGCCGGTGCTAGAAGCCCCGCGCTGGTCTTCAAGAACCTGTCTACACTTGTCTGGAGTTGGCCCAAGTGCTCAGTGAGTGACCAGAGATGAGTGAGAAGGGTCCCACGGGGTCCAGACAGGAGCCAGGGTGGGCACAGAGGCAGGGCCCAGCCCAGGGAGGTACATGCTGACCTGTGGGTCAGGTGTGTTGTAGGGTGCCAAATTAAATGTTAGTAGGGAAGCTAGAGCAGTGATAGAAGGAAGGAGAAAAGAAGGCTCTAGTTTGTGGAAGGTAAGCTACACTGAAAACATTCTCTGCAACTCCAGACCCAGCTTGGCTCTGTTCTCCTGCCAGTAGGGGGCAGGTGTGAGTCAGGCTGGTGCAAGACAGGAGGGAGCCAAGGGGCTTTTGATGAGCTAGACAGGCCCACCTAACACAACTGAAGTTGAAAACTGAAAATAAAACTTTGCCGTCCAAACAAAACATGTCTGCAGATTGACTCTCCTACAGCAGCGTGCACCTATGCTCCAGAGTAATAGAGAGTCGCCCGGCCCAGCAGTAAGTGCTTAATGAATATTGAGTGAGTGAGTGTTGAAAGTGTCATCCTGAGAGAATGGGTTCTCTCCACTCATCCTAAGCCCCTCAGCTGCCCGCTGGACTTTTACCACTTGACTTGCTTGAAAGCGATGGTCCTGTCTTAAAGGAGTCGGGGTTAGCAAGGTCAGCAGCTTTGCTGTCAGTTTCTGCTATCAAATCCCATCCTGTGCTGGTTACTCTGACCCTCCCCCACCTCTTGGGTCCATTTCCCACCTTTCTCTGCCCTGACCTTTACCCTAGGAAGCCCACTGCTGACTGGACCCCCAGGCTCCCTTCCACTAGCTTCCCATTGGGTTGGGTCAGTAGGAGACACAGCAGGCAGTTGGAGGACGGAGGAGAGAGTGGATATTTTTTCCTTGCTCACTCCCTGCTTCTGTACTTTACCCAGAAGCCCATCCTCTAAGGTTCATCTCATCCCGGGCCTTGGAAACACCATGTCCTCCCCCTGCCCCTGCAGCCTCCAGGGTAGTGACAGGGCCTGCCTGTGGTAGTCTCAGACATCACCATCCTGTTTGTTTCCATAACCTGACCCACAGCTCTGCAGGTGACTTCCCAAAAGTCTCTGCTTTGGAACGATGGGCCCTGAAATCCGTATCCTGAGTAACCCTGAAAGATGCAGCTCTTCTTGTCACTCATGGTGAAAGGTGCCCAGGTCAAGGTCCCTGGATTAGGGAGTAAAGCCAGAGCAGTGTCACTGAAAAGAGGGACAAAAGCTCGAGAGTGGACTGGAAATTGGTGAGAATTAAATTCTTTGCTTAAAATATAAAGATTTGCATATAAAAGCCAATACATTCCTTAATTTAAACTTACATCAAAGTTTCCCATACTAGACGACCTTTATTTTTCATTTCCACGTTTAAACAAGTAATTTATTTTAAAATGTCTTAAGGACTGAAATATAATGCATTTGTTCCTTTATTTGACAAACATTATTGAGTACGTATCACGTCAGAATTTTTTCTGGAACAAGCCCCATAAATGTCACATAATTTACCTTTTTTTCCCCTATTCTGCCTCTCCAAACGATTTTATAGATCACACCCCATTCTCCCATTAACATTTCAAGAAATAAATTATGAAAAAACACGTTTTCTCATCTATCAAGGAAGGGACTCGGGTTGGGAAATGTGAAGGCCCTGCTCAGATCCCAAAATTCAGTGTTTTTAATTCTCTAATTTTTACAATGTCTGCTTTAAGCTTTGTGAGTGCAGTAGTGGTGATGTGACAGTACATTTTTTTTAAAAGGCTCTTGATTATTATATTGACCCTTGTTGCTCCCTCAAAGCACGGGAATCTAGAAAGCATTCTTTCCGTTGCTGCCTTCCACCCAGAACTGAACATCTCTCTTCATCCCGAGGCCCTTTGACCTCTGCAATCTGACTTCTTCCTGCCCGTCCTTGTGTCATTCCCCTTAACCGTTGTCTTGACTTTTTATCCAGTTGCATCTTAAGTTTACTTTCAATCTTCTGGAAGAAATCAAAATATTTTTCCTGTTGTTACATTCTAAAACATCTTTTCTGGTCAAAGCACTCTGTAAAAGTAGAATGGCAGGAAAACAGTATGGAGTTTCCTCAAAAAATTAAACACATGGCGCCAGCCCCATGGTGTAGCAGTTAAGTGCCCGCACTCCACTGCTGGTGGCCCAGGTTTGGATCCCGGGCACGCACTGACACACCACTTGTCAGGCCATGCTGTGGCGGCGTCCCACATAAAGTGGAGGAAGATGGGCATGGATGTTAGCTCAGAGCTAGTCTTCCTTACAAAAAAAATAAATAAACACAGAATTACCATATGATCCAGCAATCACTCTTCTGGGCACATGCCCAGGAGAATTGGAAGCAGGGTCTTGAAGAAATATTTGTGCTCCAATGTTCATTGCAGCATTATTCACAGTAGCCAAAAGGTGGACACAACCCAGGTGTCCATCAACAGATGAATGGATAAACAAAATGTGATGTATACATAAAATGGAATGTTATTCAGCCTTATAAAGGAAGGAAATTCTGACACATGCTACAATGTGGATGGATGTTGAAGACATTCTAAGTGAAATAAGACAGACACAAAAAGACAAATACTGGATTCCACTGATATGAGGTGTCTAGAGTGGTCACATTCATAGAGACAGAAAGTGGAATGGTGATTGTGGGGAGCTGGGGGGAGGGGAGAATGAGGAGCTGTTTCAGTTTGGGATGATGGGAAGAGTTCTGGAGATTGGTTGTACAACAATGTGACTGTCCTTAACTGTACACTTAAAAATGGTTAAGATGGTAAATTTTGTGTTAAGCATATTTTACCACAATTTAAAAAAAAAAAGTATAAGGGCAGGGGAGGATTCCCGGCAAATGTAATGACCAGGTAAAAGATTGAATTTAAGTAGGCTTCAGCCATGACAGAAATATTCTAGTTACTCTCCCAACTTCCTCTTCTCTCCGCCATTTCCTCCTGAAGGAAGAGAGGACTGCAGGAGTGCCTGCACCGTGGTGTGTGTCATCTTCAGCTATCTGTCACACCACCCTCACGTGGTTTCTCCCCTGCTGTCTCCTTTGTGGGATCTCCTTTCCATTTTGCACCAGAACTATTGGTGTTTCTGCTATTCCCCTCCTACATCCTCTCCATAAATAACCTTATGAAACTTCTTGATTGTCACTACCTCTAATAGTTTGGTCCCCAAATTTAAGTCTCCAGCTCAAAACAAGCACCTAAGCACCCGTAGACATCTCCTCTTAGGGATTCACAGGTACCTGAAACTCAACACATGCATGTGGATTCATGTTTCTCCCCGTATTGACCATATCTTTTCATTTGCTGTGCTCTGAAGCTTCGACGTCTTGGGGCCTTGCTGACCCTGCAGGGACTGCCCCCCAGGGCTAGCCAATTCCAAGAGATGATAAACAGCTAGCCCTGGAGCTCACTTTTCAAATGGAAACCAACCAATTCAGAGCCCATACGCCCCAACCACGTCCTCTATTTGGCTCTCACACTCAGAGCCACCATCCACCTGCCTTAATAACTCCAGGCCCCAGAACTGGACACTATGGATGGCCCCTATGCCCCAGAGCCCACTGAAGTTATTCAAGCCTGCTTACCCTGCCTTGTCATGTCCTTCCTGCAGAAGCCACAATAAAGACGCCTGCCCACAGTTTCCCCCTCTCCCTCTGCCTGACTGATCCTGGTGCTTCCCTGTGTGACCCTGCATGGTGTGGTGTTTCCTCCCCACCTCCTCTTGGGATCTGAGAGTCACAAACTATCTTTTCAATGGCAATTGTCTTCTGAGATGTTGGCCTCACCACCTGAATGATAATAATAAAACTACAAACTAACAAAGTTGACCTAATTGACATAGATGAAACACTTCATTCAAGACTAAAAGAGTTAAAATTCTTTGTGAGTGCCCACAGAACTAGCAAATACTGACTATATGCTGGACCAAAAAGCAAATTTCAAATGATTGAAATCATTCAAGTATGTTCACTTGCCACAGTAAAATTAAGCTAGAAATCAACTAAAAACAAACAACAAAAAAAAAGAAAATACTTAGTGTTTGGAAACTAAGCAATACACTTCTAAGTTACTCTAGTATCAAAGAAAGAAATAAGAAAACAACAAAGAAAGTATAATGAAATTAGATACCTTTTGAATTGAATGATAAAAGAATGACATCAAAATTTGTGAAATGCAGTTAAAGTAGTGCTTAGAAAGAAATTTATGACTTTATTCTTTTTTATGGAGGTATAATTGACATATAATATTATATTAGTTTCAAGCGTACAACATGATTTAATGTTTGTATACCCTGCAATGTGATCACCACAATAGGTCTAGTTACCACTCGTCACCACATATAGTTACAAAATTTTTTCCTTGTGATGAGAACTTTTAATATTTACTCTCCTAGCAACTTTTAAATATAAATGCATATATTAGAAAAGAAGAAAGGCTGAAAAATCAATGATTTAGGTATCCATCTCAAAAAGTTATAAAAACAATAAATTTAACCTAAAGAAACTAGAAAAAAGGAAATAATAAAGAGCAGAAATTGTTGGAAAAGAAAATAAACACAAATGGGAAGAAAATCAACAACAACAAAAAGAAGACTCTGAAAAGAACAATCAAATTGAATTTTCTACAGCAAGTATTGACAAACTATAGCTCGCGGGCCAAATCCAGCCCCCCACCTGTTTTAGTATGGGCCGTGAGCCAAGAATGGTTTTCACATTTTTAAATGTTTGGAAAAAAATCAAAAGAAAAATAATATTTTGTGACACATGAAATTCAAATTTCATTGTCCATAAGTATAGTTTTATTGCAACATAGTCATGCTCATTTATTTGCATGTTGTCTGTGGCTGCTCTCGTAATACGATGGCAGAGTTGAGTAGTCATGACAGAGACTGTATGGCCTGCAAAGTCTAAAATATTATCTATCTGGCCCTTTACAGAAAAAGTTTTCTGACTCCTGGCATATAGGAATGCTTGGCACAGAATAGACACTTGAAAACTACTTGCTGATTAAAAACGTGTAAGTTGAATAAATAAGCAACCAATCAATTTGCAGACTTGAAACCTCACTATGCTAGTTAGGACAGTTTATAGCCCACAACATCAAAAATGTTTACTGTAAAAGAGCCACCATTACAGAAAAAAGCATGACAGGCCCTGTTTTACAGTATCAAGGAAACGAGAGAGAGCCAAAGAGACTTAGAGACACAAGGAGAGTGTGAGAAAGTCCAAATTACCAATAGCAGGAATGAAAAGGAGGATTATCCTACAAATCCTACAAGACGTTGTGAACAACTTCATGAGAATAATTTAAAATGTTAGGGAAATGGACAAATTCCTACATAAACAGAACTTATCAAAACTTACCAATAAGAATAGAAAATCTTACCAAGAAGAAAAACCATGTCTATTACAGAAATTGAATTTGCAAGTAAAAACCTTCTTACAAAGAAAACTCCAAGCCCAGATGGCCTCATTGATGACTTCTTCCATTTGTTTAAGGAAAAATAGCAATATTATAGAAATTCTTCCAGCGATAGAAAAGCTTATCTTTACAAGTTTTACGAGCCTAGCATAACCTTGATACAAAAACCTGACCAAAACATTACAAGAAAGAAAAATTACAGGCAAATGTACATATATATTACAGTTACTTTTGGATGATATATTTCACAATTAAAAATTTTAAAGACCTAAAAACAAAAACAGAAAGACAATTTCTTAGAAACACATAAATTTCCAAGTTAAAAGAATCCATCAAATACCCAGCCCAAAGAATGAAAAATTAAACAAGTATCAAAAAATTTCAGACTTGGGATAAAATGAAACTACCAGAGAGAAAAAAAGGTGCCATGTAAAGCATTCAAATCAAAATGGCACCAAATATCTTATGTGAGCAACAATAGATACTAGAAGACAATAAAAAATGATTCAAAAATTCTGAGAATGATTTCTATCGTAGAATTCTATGCCCAGGTAATTTACCATTTACCAAACAAGTGTGAAGCCACTCAAAAGCTTAACCATGTATCTCTGATGCAACCTTTCTTAGGAAACGACTAGAGGACGTGTCTCACCAAAAGTAGGCATTAGCCAAGAAATAGGAAGAATGGGATCCAGGAAATAGGGCTCCAAAGGAGAGAAGTCAGAGAGGAATTCCTAGGATGACACAGCAGGGTTAGAGAAACCATGTCGGATTACAACAGATGTGCGGAAGGCTCCAGCAGAGTCAGCACCAAGACAAGAACAGAGCAGATAAAAACTGGCTGAGGTGCCTGACTGTAAAAGCTGTTTTGACTGTTTTTGCAGCTTCGTAGAAAAGTTTGGGGAAGAACTATAAGGGAAATTAACCAAATGAAACAGGAGATAATTACTAATTTGGCTGGGGAATAGAAAAGCCTGTGGAAGAAAGGAAATTCAAGCATAGCCACTATATGCCTCAGCTGTAAATGTATTTGCATAGTTGTAATACTACTGAATACTCATTTAACGCCAAATTGTGAGAACTCAATTGGTAAATTGGAGATAGGAAAGGTATGGGGAACAGTGGATGTAAATGAATTAAATCACTAGCTTTCTTAGTAGGAAATTAGTAGGAAAGTCAGCAGATAAACCTAGAAGTAGTGGCATATAAGCTATTTTTTATACTTATATATATATAGCTTTTACATATTTTATATATGTTGTTTAGAGGTAATTCTCAGAAGGAGCTAGAAGAACTGAAAGTGTTTGTCTAGAGTGGGATACTGGGTGATGGGGGAGAGGTAGGACAAAGGACCGCTGCCTTGCATTAGAAGCTTTCTTCAGCATGTGCACTACTCTGATATAAATGAAAATTAGATTTAAAAAAAGAATGAGTGTACTTTTACTTCCACAAGTTAATAGATACCAGGATCAAGCCCAATTTCAATGGTAGAGAATTATGGAGCTTTTAGTAGATATATTTTGTTGAGAATCCTTTTTCTTCCTTTATTGATCCAGAATAAACCAAAGGCAGCTTTGTGTGAGAGAATTTTTGAGGAGAGGCCAAGAGTAATATATAGCTTTTTGAGAAAATAGTGTCTTCTGATTTTGAGCTATAGAGTTTAGGGTCATAATTTTTATTTGTATAAGATAATATATTGATAGCCAATTTTTATTTTATTTTACTTTATTTTATTTATTTATTTTTTTGTGAGGAAGATCAGCCCTGAGCTAACATCCATGCTAATCCTCCTCTTTTCTTTGCTGAGGAAGACCAGCTCTGAGCTAACATCTATTGCCAATCCTCCTCCTTTTTTCCCCCAAAGCCCCAGTAGATAGTTGTATGTCGTAGTTGCACATCCTTCTAGTTGCTGTATGTGGGATGCGGCCTCAGCATGGCCGGAGAAGCAGTGCGTCGCTGCACGCCCGGGATCTGAACCCGGGCCACCAGTAGCAGAGCACACGCACTTAACTGCTAAGCCATGGGGCCGGCCCCGATAGCCAATTTTTAAAAGCGAGGGTTTATGCTTGGAATTTGATTTTGCCTACTGGGTCAATTAATGTGTTCTGTATTATCTATAAAACAATAGTCCTAAATGGGGAAATAATGTTAAATGAATAAATATTGAGTACCTGACTTTCAACACTGCTGGATGGCACACAGTAGAGAAGAAGCAAGAACAGGATACGTAAATAGCTGCTGTAGAATAAATTAGATGGAAGGACCAAGACAGAACAAATGTTTCACAGATATTGAATTATGATCTAAAATAATACGATAAAGCCACCCAGAATGCAAAATAACCCTAATACCACAAACCAGCCTTATGTGTAGAAGTCAACACACACAACATGGAAGAGATATACAGATTCACATCTATTCTTTCAGTTACATTCACACAAACAGGCATCATCTTTGAACATGAAAAATAATCATACAAAGACAAGATGTGCATTTTCACCACATCTATTCAACATAGTGTCCGAAGTTCTTCCCAGAGCAACTAGGCAAGAAAAAGAAAGAAAAGATATCCAAATTAGAAAGGAGGAAGAAAAATTTTCTCTGTTTGCAGATGACATGACCTTAAATATAGAAAACTCTGACATTCCACCAAAAAAATCTGTTAAAGCTAATATATGAATTCAGCAAAGTTGGTGATACAAAATCAACACAGAAATCATTTATGTTTCTATACATTAACAATGAACAATGGAAAAAGATACTAAGAAAACAATTCTATCTAAGATAGAATAAAATACTTAAGAATTTAACCAAGAATGCAAGAGACTGGTACTCTCAAAATTATAAAACATTGCTCAAGAAATTTAAGAAGATACAAATAAATGGAAAGATATCTCATGTTCATGGATACTTAATATCCATTTGGATATTCAGTGTTCATAGGATACTTAATATTGTTAAGATGACAATACTACCCAAATCACTCTACAGATTCAATACAATCTCTATCAAAATCTCAATAGTTTTTTTTTTTTTTATGAATGGGAAAACCCATCCTAAAACTCATATAAAATCTCAAAGGACTCAGAATAGCCAAAACAATCTTTAAAAAGAACTATGTTGGAGGACTCACACTAGATTTCAAAATTTACCACAAAGTTACCGTAATCAAAACAGTGTGGCACTGGCAAATGAACAGACAAACAGATCAATGTAATACAATAGAGAGCCCAGAAATAAACCCTTGCATATATGGTCAGTTGATTTTTGATAAGGGTGCCAAGACCAAACAATGGAAAGGACAGTCTTTTCAACAAATTGTTCTGAAAAAACTGGACATCCACATGCAAAAAAAATGAAGTTGAGGGCCCGACCCGGTGGCTGAGTGGTTGAAGTTTTGCATGCTCTGCTTCGGCGGCCCAAGTTCATGGGTTTGGATCCTGGGTGCAGACCTACTCCACTCACCAGCCATGCTGTGGCAGCGTCCCACACATAAAGTAGAAGAAGACTGGCACAGATGTTAGCTCAGGGCTAATCTTCCTCAAGCAAAAAAAAGAGGAAGATTGGCAACAGATGTTAGCTCAGCGTGAATCTTCCTCAGGGAAAAAAAAAAATTAAGTTGAACCCTTACTTTACACCACAGAAATTAACTAAAAATGGACCAAAGACTTAAAAACTTGAAAATTAAAAGTATAAAACTCTTAGAAGAAAACATAAAGGAAAAGCTTCATGATATTGGATTTGGCAATGATTTTTAGAATATATCACCAAAAGCACAAGCAACAACAACAAAAAGATAAATTAGATCTTATCAAAATTAAAAACTTTTGTGCATCAAAGGACACTATCATGAGAGTAAAAAGGCAACCCACAGAACAGAGAAAATATTTGCAAATCATATAAGGATTAATATCCATATCCAGAATATATAAAGAACTCCAAAAACTCAACAACAAACCTAATTCAAAAATGCGCAAAGAACTTGAATAGACATTTCTCTAAAGAGCATATGCAAATGGCCAATAAGCACATGAAAAGATGTTCAACATCATTAGTCATTAGGGAAACGAAAGTCAAAATCACGAGATACCACTTCACCCATTAGAATAGATATTATCAAACAAATGGAAAATAAGTGTTGGTGAGGATATGGAGAAATTGGAACCCGGGTATATTGCTGGTGGGAATGTAAAATGGTATGGGTCTCTGTGGATAACAGTTTGGCAGTTCCTCAAGAAGTTAAACATAGAATTACCATATGATCTAGCAATTCCACTCCTAGGTATATACCCAGAAGAACTGAAAGCAGGGACTCAAAATTTGAATTTGAGTCCATATTGACATTAAATGTGTGAGGGATGGAAATTGGAAAGTTCTTTCTTATGGTAGAACGTCAACTAATAAATGTAGAATCATAGAGCTAGAAAATCACACTTTTGAAACCCCCATAGCAATAATTTATTCAGGCAATAGTTAATTCAAAGGATGCTAAAACTAGTGGGTGGAAGTTTGATGAGAAACAGATATTTAGTCTCAAAGTATCTCTCCATAAACTTATTCATTACAAAGGGAAAAAGAACTTTACAAGGAAGACATCTGGTAGGTGCCATTTTAACCAAGTGAGCCAAGTTATTACCATTACTAATGACACAAACCAACATTGTGTGCCTTCTGATGAGACACATTCGAAAGAAAACAACATCATTTATGTCATATTTCTGGAATAAGGCATAACCTGAATCAAATCATCACAAAATATCAGGGAAAAACAGACTGAAAGGATATCTACAAAAGAAATAGTCTGTCATCTCCCAAAATGTCACTATCATAAAGACAAAGAAAGGCTGGGTAATTATTCTGATTAAAGGTGACTAAAGAGAGAGGAAAACTAAATGCAATGTGTGATCCTGCTATGAACCATGGATCAAGAAGAGAAATTGAATTGATATAAAGGACATTATTGAGGCAACTGGTGAAATTTGAACCCAGTCTTTAGATCACATAATACTATTATAGCAATGATAAATTTCTTGATTTTGATCATTGCTCTGTGGTGCTGTAAATGGATGGCCTTACAGTCAAGGGTAAAGGTAAGGGACACAGTGTCTGCAATTTACTATCAGATGATTCAGGAGAAAAAATTTTACAGATATCTACGTGGAGAGAGAGAGAGACAAGACGAGGGGTGTGTGAAGAGAGTAAAACAAACGTGCCACAACAATCGGTGAATCTGGGTGAAGAGTACACAGGAGTACTATGCACTATTATTGCAACTTGTCTGTAAATTTGAAATTGCTTCAAAATGAAAGTCTTTTACAAGGGTATGAAAGATTTCCCATGAAAGTGTGCCATGTTCATGCTTCTGGAGAGTCTCTAGCTTTCAAGAGATTCTGATTTGTGAACACTCCCTTCAAAAAGGGTCAAGAGCAGCCCCTTTCCATTCATGAGTTGACATTTCTATGTTCAGTCATATCCCCTCATTCTTCTAAGTGAGATTTAAATTCAAATAGCAAAGATAAAAATCTCGTATCAAGCAAGACAGGAAGCCTTCCTGTTAGTCTGAGTATCAGGGAACAAAAAAGGTTTTAAGTAAAGCAGTAAAAAACACTACAAAAACTAATAGCTTTTGCTAAATTAGCAGTAAATGTTGTTCTTTCTTCAGTTTTTAAAACTCAATAGTTGCCCAAAAACATTATTCTCATTCATTTTATGATCATTTATTCATTCATTCTGGAAATATTTATCAATTTTAAACAAACACTGCTCACTGCTAGAGGGAAAAAAAGCTACAAATAATCATTAATTGAGTCTTTTCACTAAAATTGAAATTCAAATATATTTATTACATTGGAAGTAAGGTTTATTCATTGTGGCTGAGATAGATGAATATGATTGTGAGTGAGAAATGTATAAACATAAAACAAAAAAAATCAGTTTAAAATAAGAAAATGTCACATACGCAAATTCACAAGAAAATGAATTACAATTCAGTTTTTCTTTTATTTTTATGTTGCATAATTGTATATACATTACACATATCATACATACACACTTGTTATACAAAAATCCAAGTAATTTAATATCTAAAAAGGAAGAGGGAGATACTGCATTTGATTTCTGGTACTATTCTGTTTAAATACTTTTAAAATTCAGATTTCAAGGAAACAACAAATCGAAAGCCATTAATTTTTCAGAAAGCTTTGTGTTCACATAAATCCATCATTCAAGTATATTTTTATTGAAACAATAAACCATCTGACTAGTTGCAAAGTCACACTGAATAAGCCACGATATGAAGCAAAAGCAGAGCCTTCTTGAGCTCTGCTTTCATCAGCCTAGAATCCGCTTCCAACAGGAGATGCAGAGCACAAGGGTCGTTGTAACCTTACACTATTACATGCCACATTACAGGGCTGACAATGCACGGCACACCCTATATTGCTTGCAGATTCTCATTAAAAATATAATACTAAAAAGATGATAATAATTAGAAATTTTCCTTTTCTAATTTTTTTATTCAATATGAAAAGCAGTACATCTTTTTCATTGTACTTGGCAACTTGACACCATACCTGAAGGAACAATTTAAACATCCTATGAACAAAATATATACACAAACTCTAAAAGATCTTGGTATTGCTTAATTAATTCAGTTATAATTTTGGTTCTACGGTTATCGACCACAGCAAATACAAAGAATTTAAAATAATATTCCTTACCATAGTATTAACAGGTTTTTAAAAAAGTGAATTGTTGATGCACAAAAGCATTGCATGATTTGCCCAAGATCATGAAAGGAAGATAAAAGAGCATTTTCTTTTCTAACTTAAGCATCTGTACTAAACCCTAGGTTATGCCATCTCACAAAATTAGCTCAGGGCAACAGATACAGAAATTAGATACATTATTTAGGAATGTTTGTTTAACATAAACTGCTGTTATTAATAAACTTAACTTTAGAATCTAAATGTTTATCATACATTAGGAATTTATAAAAAGAAACATGACCATTTTCTGAATTAATAGGCATGTAATGAGTTATTGTTTAAATTTGACACATTTGATTGCAAACACAAAATTGACAACACAATTTTAAGCAAGTTCAGTAAAAGATGCTTATTAACATGATTTTTTTAAAAAATACTTATTATAGTACCTACAAAATTTAGAAGACAGGACTAGAGACACAAACATATTAATATAAATGTATTAAATCATCTTCTAGTTGATCTTTTGTTTTATATGAAAACGTTCTAACAGAGCACTCATGATGTTTCCTGGTATTCTTTGGTGCTCATCAATCAAAGCTTGAACAGCATTCTTCGTCTATTAAGAAAACACAAAAGCCATTATTCTTTTAGTTCTCAATACAGATCATTTATTTTGTAAAGATTTTAATATACTACTACTTTCAAGAAGTCCTCCCTAATTTAGCACCCATCTCTCCTCAGAATTAATAATTTCCTACTCAGTACACCCACAGCATATTTCTTATACTTATTATGCTTGAATTACAGTTATTGTCCACATGGCTATTTTCCACCCCAGATTGTAAGCTCTTTAAGATACTTCTTAGTATCTCTTCAGCAGTGAGCAGAGCAATGCCTTGCACACACTAAACACTAAAAAGAACTGAGGAAAAAAATTCAGAAGAAAAAAAGTAGCAGGAAATTTTCTAGCAGCCAAATGGTAGCTTCACTCCTTTCCAGCCAGTAATAAACTTTTGTGTATTTTTCTTTCATCACCAGACCCACCAAACAATTAAATCAGGCAATGTAACAGGAAAAAGTGAGGAAAACTATGAATGAGCTGATAAACTTTAGTTCATTACCTTAATTTGCAGACAGTTTATCAGGAATTTAAATTAAGTCATAGCAATGGAAAAGTCAATTAGGATATATTAAGAAATCTTCTACAACTATTTGTTTCCCATTAAATTCATGACAAATTTCAACAATTTTTACTTTTAAATCAGTTTATGGCTATTTACAAAAATGTTTTATGCATGTACATACTGCATGCATGCATGCATATGCATACACACTTCCTTATAGATGCTAACCTTTTAATGAGCCTTCTTTTTACAATCTTGGACCTTCATCTCTTTTTAAATATAATTAATAAATATAATTAATAAACCCTAGCCTACAGGTGTATTTTAAAAATATGCCTCTCTAAACTGCAAGTTTTCACATCTGTGGAATGAGAACTATTTCATACACTTATTATAAGGATTAAACGAAATTGAAACCATGTCTTCAGGTACTTGGCACAGTGACTCACACATGGGCTATGTTCTGTGAAGTATTGTTTTCAATTTTATTTATTCATTCAGATAATATTAGATGCTTTGAAAGCTATAACGTTAGTGAACCAAGTTTCTAATCTCAAGTAGCTCATAACTTAATAAGCATAATCAAGTACAAGGTAATTAAAATATAAGATCATTTGTGAGACTTATCATCTGAGATGTGAAAAGAAAGCATATGAAAATTCAGACTGAGAGCCCATTTGGTGGACAGTGACCGGGGAAGGACGCATGACAGGGTTACTGTTTGGTCTGGGTCTGAAGGCCCAATAAGATTTCCACAAGGAGGGAGCATGAGGAGAAAGACCACAGGAAAACACCTCAAGAATGGCAAGTTGGAGAGTTTGGCTGGAGTTTCAGGCAGGTGTTCATAAGCGGGGTGGTATAAGGCTTTAAAGTTAGGTTTCAATTAAGTCATGAATGGAGTTAAATACCAAGTGAAAAAGTACAGACTTTGTTTAGTATAAATTGAGGTGTCAAGGAAGGATTTTGGGGTAAAGAAATGTCAGAGCTTTGCATTAAGAAAATACAACTCTTGCAAAGATCACCAAGGACCCCTTTTGTCACTAAATCCAATAGACATTCTTTGAATCCTACTTGACCTCTCAGTCACAATTGATCTTGCTTCTGGAACTCTCACACTAGAGGACAAGCTAGGTTTTACTCTGGCCTTCAGACTGTTCCCTTTCAATCTCTTTTTGCAGATTTATAATCCCCAAATCAGGCACTGACTTATTCTTCAAAGGTTCAGAAATCTTATCCATTTCTAAAGCTTTAATTACCATCCATTTGCAGATGCCTCCCAAATTTATATCTGCAGACCTCTCAACTTCAGGTAGGAATGTTCAATAAGACTTCCATCGAATGTTTTAAAGGCACCTCAAACTCAACAGGCTTAAAGACTAGACTCACATTCTTTCCTCCTCATACTTTGTCCTTTCCTGAGTTCCCTCCGTATTTCAGCAAATGACACTACCATGAGTCTAGCCAAGTAAGCTAAAACACAAGAGTCATCCTCAACTCCTGCTTCTCATTGACAATACCCAATCCATTGACGGCGTCCATTAGTTTCACTCCCCAACACCCTGCAAATCTATCCACTTCTCTCCATTTTCTTTCCACCTGAATAATACATGTATATTATATGTACATGTACATATAAATAAATCTGTATTTATAAGTATATGTGAATGTGTGTATGAGAACATACAGAGAGAGGCAAAGAGACAGAAAGAAATGGAAACAGAACAGAGATTAAGACTGAGAGAACTTTAAGGAAATATCCCAAGCGTCCTCTTCAGCATTAGTACAGTATATTTTAATTTAGAGTTAGACAGTGTTTACAAAATGGGTTTTCTCCACAATCAAATGCCTGAACAATCTATCACTCATTTTTTAAATGAAGTTTCATTTCTGCATTAATTTGGATGCTAGTCATTTTGAATTTGTGATAACCCAGGGATCATTATGCTATAGTTTATGCTTATGCTATTAACAAGGAAGACTGGAAAATCAGGACAACGTATTCACAAAGGGAAATTTCAAGTATTCTTTATTTCAAGTATACTTTAGTTCAATAATGACAATTTACAATCAAAAATATGTATATAGTAACTATATATTTAAGTAAATTCCCTCAAGAAATTCTACTAAACTATGCTTTTGGTAGACTGCTACTGGTACTCAAGTGCTGACGATAAAGTACATAAAGTAACTGAACACAATAACTGGGGTATGTCAATGATTCAAAAAGGCCTTTTCTTTCTTACTTAATTTGAATTGGCAAGATTTTACTATATTTATATATTTTAATATGTAAAATATCTAATTCTACCAGGGACATGAATGTGAGTAAATTTTCCTCTCATAGGAAAATCAAGTCACTGCAATTTAACTATCAGTAATATATTTTCCTTAACTGAGAAAAAGAAGGGAAAGGATTCATTTAATTTTAGACCTGGAAGAAACCTCTGAGATCATCTAGTTCAATTTCCCCATTCTACAAATAAGGAAACTGAGACCTAGAGAACATGTCACTTATCCAAAGGGACATTGCGGCCTAATGGTAGAGCGAGGATTAGAACCCAGATCCCTAAACTTCCAGGCCAGGCTTTTTTCCCCTTCTCTCTCCATTACCTTCTATTTTGACCATAAAATAGACAGTACTTGTAAAAAAGTGTTCTTAACTAGCTCTGACCCACTTAAATCCTGATAGGCAAGAAAAAATTTAAAAAGAACAAAACAGAATTCAGTTATATCCTAAAGAAGAATGCGTTTGTTAGGAAGCAGCAAAGAAACGTGTTATATTAACAATATAAAGTATGTGGGAGCAGAAGCAACATCACAGGGTGAGGTCTCAGCCCTGGTTAAGGCTCCTGGAGCATCTCAGGAAGGCATGGCTTCAGGATGAGAGAAGAGCCATGCTGTGTGGAGAGCGTGTGCTGACCCTAGAAACCAGTGTCACAGGGTTTTCTTTGAGGAAAAAGAGAGCAATAAACTGTGAGTATACTGAAGGACCCAGCACAATAACTGGAAGTAAGTTTCCTAAGAATGAAGTTCATATACAAGGCACATAGGTATCATTAATGTTACTTTTGCGAAACTTCCTACACATCAGCTGCTTGGCTTGAATAGTTTCAGCTAATGTAACATTAAAGCTGCTTCAGCTGCACATCCTTTTCTAAATGTCTGACCTTGCTGAGTTCCAGTATGGTACAGTGTATTATAGTCATTCATTCCCTCTGCCTACTAGGCCTCTCTCTTCTAGGCTACCCCTGCAGGTAGAATCCAGGTCCTGCCCCACTAAAGTCCCATGTGGCCGTGTGACTGCTTTGGCCAATAAAATGTCAGTGGGGACGAGTGAGCCACTTCCAAACAGAAGCTTTCAGGGCCATCTCATGGGTCCACTCCTAACCTTTTCCTTTTGCCATGCAAATGGCAACATCCCACACGGATTCTTTCAGCCTGAATCCCAGAATAAAGAAGACATAGGCCTCAGGGGAAACACAACATGAACAAGAAGTAAGCTTTATTGTCCTAAGTCTCTGAGATTCTGTGGTTGGTTGTTACCACAGCATAACCTAGCGAAGCTGACTGAATCATCCAGTTTTCTCATGTGTAAAACACCGATAATAGGGCGACCATATAGGGTTGATGTGAGGATTAAATCAGACTATGCATGGAAAGGAAAGATTAAAATTATCTCTATTCACAGATGAGACGATTTTATACACGGAAAATCCTAAAGATTCCACACAAAAAACTGTTAAAACTAATAAAAATTCAGCTAAGTTGCAGGATATAAAATCAACACACAAAAATCAGTTGTGTTTCTGTAATACACTAACAACAAACAATCTGCAAAGAAAGTAAGAAAATAATCCCATTTACAACAGCACCAAAAAGAATAAAACAGTTAGGAATAAACTTAACCAAGGAGGAGAAAGTTTTGTAAACCATAACACATTACTGAAAGAAATTAAAGAAGACACAGATAAATGGAAACACATCCTGTGTTCATGGATTGGAAGATTTAATATTATTAAGATGTCCATACTATCCAAAGTGATCTACAGATTCAAGGTAATCCCTATCAAAATCCCAGCAGCATTTTTTGCAGAAATAGAAAAAATCCTCCTAAAATTCATATGGAATTTCAAAGGACCCTGAATAGCCAAAACAATCTTGAATTGGAAAAGAATCAAGTTACAGGCCTCACACTTCCTCATTTCAAAACATATTACAAAGCTACAGTAATCAAAACAGCGTGGTACTGGCATAGATAGACACATAGGCCTATGGATCAAAACAGACAGCCCGAAAAAAACCTTTGCACGTATGGTCAAACATCTTTGACAAGGGTGCCAAGACCACACAACGCGGAAAGGACAGTCTCTTCAACAAATGGTGGTGGGAAAACTAGATATTTAAATTAAAAAGAATGAAGTTAGACCTGTACCTTAGACCATATGCAAAAATTAACTTACAATGGATTAAAGACCTAAACATAAGACCTAAAACTATAAAACTCCTAGAAGAAAAACAGGGGAAAAGCTTCATGACATTAGATTTGGTAATGATTTCTTGACTATGACACCAAAAGCACAGGCAACAAAAGCAAAAATAGACAAATGGGACTACATCGAACTCAAAAACTTCTGCACATCAAAACAAAAAACCAACAGGGTAAAAAGGAACCTATGGAATGGGAGAAAATATTTCCAAATCATGTATCTGATAAGGGGTTAATATCTAGAATATATAAAGAACTCATACAACTCAACAACAAAGAAAACCCAAATAATACAATTAAAAAATGGGCAAAAGACTTGAACAGACATTTCTCCACAGAAGATACACAAATGGCCAACAAGTATATGAAAAGTTGCTCAGGCCGGCCCCGTGGCTTAGCAGTTAAGTGCGCGTGCTCAGCTACTGGCGGCCCGGGTTCAGATCCTGGGCATGCACCAACGCACTGCTTCTCCGGCTATGCTGAGGCCGCGTCCCACATACACCAACTAGAAGGATGTGCAGCTATGACATACAACTATCTACTGGGGCTTTGGGGGAAAATAAATAAATAAATAAAACTGAAAAAAAAAGAAAAGTTGCTCAACATCATTAATCATTAGAGAAATGCTAATCAAAAGTACAATGAGATACTACCCCACACCCATTAGGATGGCTACTCTCAAAAAACCCCAGAAAATAATAAGTGTTGACAAGGATGTGAAGAAATTGGAACCCTTCTACACTGTTAGCGGCAATGTAAAATGGCACAGACACTATGGAAAACAGGATGGAGGAGGTTTCTCAAAAAATTAAAAATAGAATTATCATAAGGTCCAGGAATCCCACTTCTGGGTATATATCCAAAAGAATTCAAAGCAGGATCTTGAAGACATAATTGCACATCCATGTTCACTGTAGTATTATTCACAATAGCCAAGAAAAAGGAAGCAACTCAAATGTCCACCAATGGGTAGAATGGATAAACAAAATGTGGTATATACATACAATGGAATATTATTCAGCCTTAAAAAGGAAGAAAATCTTGTCACATGCTACAATACAGATGAACCTTGAGGACTTTATGCTAAGTGAAATTACACTTAACCAGTCATAAAAAGACAAACAGTGTATGACTCCACTCATATGAGGTATCTAAAGTAGTCAAACTCAGAGTAACACAAAGTAGAATGGTGGCTGCCAAGGGCTGGGGGAAGGAGGAAACAGGGAGCTGGTGTATGATCTCACTTATATGTGGAATCCAAAAAAAGCCAAATTCATGGAAACAGAGAGTAGATTGGTAGTTGCTGGGGCTGGGAGGTGGGGGAAATGGGGAGATGTTGGTCAAGGGTATAAACTTCCAGTTATAAGATGAGTAAATTCTGAGGATCTAAGGTACAGCATGGTGACTACAGTTAACAGTACTATATTATATATTTGAAAGTTGCTAAGAGAGTAGATCTTAATCTCACCACACACACACAAAAGTGGTAATTATGTGAGGTGATGGAGGTGTTAACTAACATTATTGTGGTAATTATTTCACAATATATACATGTATCAAATCTTCACATTATACACCTTAGACTTACACAATGCTATGTGTCAATTATATCTCAATAAAGCTGGAAAATAAAAAAGAATCTTGTGCAGCCCATAAAGGAACCAGAAAAAAGTGTTGATGGATGTATATGAAAAAAAGAAAGAAGGAAATGGGAAGGTGGTGCTGAGTGGGTACAGAGATTTAGTTTTGCAAGATGAAAAGGTTCTAGAGATCTGCTGCACAACAATGT
This sequence comes from Ceratotherium simum simum, assembly GCF_057802395.1. Classification (NCBI taxonomy): domain Eukaryota; kingdom Metazoa; phylum Chordata; class Mammalia; order Perissodactyla; family Rhinocerotidae; genus Ceratotherium; species Ceratotherium simum. The sequence goes on along the minus strand of NC_141930.1, from coordinate 29,225,462 downwards.
GAATATATTTAACACTACTGAACTGTACACTTCAAAATGGTTAAGTTCATAAACTAATGCTACGTATTTTTTACCACAACTTTAAAAACTTAAAAAAAATCAGACTATGTATACAGAAGGCTGGTGTAAAAGTCATAATCAAAATACTTCATCCCATTTTCTAGGTGATTGAATAATATGACATTTATTGCTTCTTATGTAGTTTTATGTATAATTGCAAGCTGAGTGGTCTTTTCTCATCCTCATCTTCCTTGATCTCTTTGTAATAACTAATACTACTGACCATTCCTATTTTTTTAAAAACCTCACCTGCTGACTTCTCTCACACAAACTGACTTGTTCTCCTACCTCTCTGCCACTTTCCTTTCAGTCGGTCTTGATTGTACTTCCTTGGCCCACTCCTTAAATGTTACGTCTCCTACAGTCTGTCCTCAGTCCTTTTCTTTCTCTCTCTAATCTGCCTTGTAAGGGTAATGGTCTCAGTGCAAATGTCTTCTAAATCTTTATCACCAATTCTGACTTCTCTCCCAAACTCTAGTACAATATTTCCAAAAACCTACGTATATAAATATATATCTAGATATCCTGCAGGTAACTATATAGGATTAGTTTTCAAGTCTGGTGCATTCTATCTCTGTAAAATCTCTTTTGCTCTCCCTTTCAAGTAGATAAGGAGATCATTATCTAATTCATTCATTCTTCAAACATTTACTGAGATCTAATTAAACACTTAACACTGTTCTGGGAACTAGAGACATAAAAATTCATAGCATAACCTCTGCTCTTAAAAAATAAACTAATAATAATAAATAGCATAACCTCTGCACTTTTATTTATATGTATGTAAATAATGACAATTGCTAGAATCATCTTCACAAACCATTGTAGAGGAAGAGGTCATACATCTGCTTGCTTTGGCCAAAAAATTTGAGTGGAACTGATATAAGCCACTTTCAAATAGAGGCCTATCCTAATTGAAATGTATTTGGTAAACAAATTCCCTAGTCTGAGATTTAAGGGCCTAAAAATGTAGCTCCTACTTACTTTTCCAGTTTCATCTCAACCAAACCCCACCCACTAAGCCAGTGATTCCCCAAGTTTATTCCACAGCTGTTATTAATTGCTATTCATGGAAAAACAGGGAGAGGGTTTTGGTCAGATGAGACAGGGAAATGCTCTTTGAAACAAAATAGATCCCTTTATTGTAGGGCTTCTTAGAACCTTTAATATGTTAATATCCTTTCCAAATTCCTGGAGGACAATTTCTTAGGCAGTCTCTCCCAGCCCTGCTGTTCTAATCACATCAGATTGCTCAATACCGTGGGTATAAGCAGTCAGCTTTCCTACCACTGTTTCTTGTTCTTACTCTCCCCTCCCGCCCCAAGTCTACGTGTCCAAGTCCTGACCATCTTTCAAAACCCACCACAAATGCCCTCATTCTAGGACGCTTTTCCTATTTTTCCCTCACTAAGCAGTCTCTTTCCCCTTTGAGCTTCTACTGGTCTCACTCAAATTCAGCCTCCATATTGCTTCTAGGGATCTTTCAAAATGCAGACCTATGACTTCATTCATCTGCTTTCAATAGCTCCCCCTAGCTTTCAGGAAACAAAGTCAATTATAGGCCAACATAGGTCCAGACTCTTCCTACATTTCTAGCCTCATCTACAATTTCTCTGGTAGCTATACCAGACTACCCTCAACTCCCCAAAGATTTTATGCTATTTCATGTTGCCATCCCTTTATACACTCAGTTTCCTCTACCTCATTACTCTCTGTCCAGCTAATCCCTTCTTGTCTTCAAAACTCACTTCAAGCATTACCTCCCTCAAGGAGGGGTCCCCAATCTAATTTAGACGCCTTTCCTTTGTGCTTCCATAATACCCTCCACAGCAGTTCTCAACCAGGGGAGATTTTGCCCTCGGTGGGAACATATGGCCATGTCTGGTGAGGGGTGGGGATGGGGAGTGCTACTGGCATCCAGTGAGTAGAGGCCAGGGATGGTGGTAAACATCCCGCAACGCCACAATGCACAGGACAGCCCCCCCGGCAAACAAAACGTCAGTAGTGCCCAGGTGAGAAACCCTGCCATAAACACACCATTGTGGTAACACTTATCACCTTATAAACACTGATTCAGTTATTTATCTCCCCCACCGGACTGTAAGTTCCTAGGATGACAACAGTGGCCAGCATTCATGGAGCACTTACTATATGCCAGACACTGTTCTAAACAATGAACATGAGCAATCCCATGTAGTCCTCAAGGATAACTCTATGAGTGGGTACTACTCTCTGCTCTGCAGACTAGGAGAGTAAGGCGGGGACTGCCCAAGGTCATACAGCAAACAAAACAGTGGAGCTAGGAACAATCTGACTTCATAACTCACATTCTTAAACACTATTCCATTTTCCTCCCAAGATACTTCTACCAGACAGGAACAATTTCTTTCTTATCATGGAGGTCATAGCTTTCTTTTTCTGAACACCACTTACAAAACTTTTTAACCATCAGTGCCAAGAACAGGGGTTCTCAATGTCAGCACAGTGACATTTTAGAATGGATAGTTGTTTGTTGTGGAGGGCTGTCTTGTGCACTGCAGAATTTACGAGCATCCTTGGCCTAGACCCACTAGATGCCAGTAGCACCACCACCTCCCAAGTCCTACCCATCATAACAATAAAAAATGTCTCCAGACACAGCCAAATGTCCCCTGGGGGGAAATCACCACTGATCTAGAACATGTTTGTTGAATGAATGAATGAATAAATTTTTAATATAATAATTGAAAGTAAAAATCTATCCTAAGACTAAGAAAGAGAATAATTTACCTTTTCGGCTAATTCTTCTGCTGTTATCTTTGGATCATACGGAATGGGATCACCTAAATAGGTGCGTAACTTCACTGGAAAACCTCCATACATTGGAGCAAACGGATAGCGGAATTTTTCATAAAGCCACCTAAATAACCCTGTTTTAAAGTAACAAAATCATTTTACTTGGTTAAATATTCTGAGCATGTAATCATAAACTTTCAAATTGTAATATGTAACACTTAGAGGAAGGTGGCAAACAGTATCACCTCCTGGAAATTAATACAGTATTTTTTTTTAAAGATGAGCTTTTCATCACTTGTTACAAATGTACCACAATAATGCAAGATGTTAATAATAGGAGAAACTGGGGGGTATATACTCTCTGTGTTTCCTGCTTAATTTTTCTGTAAACCTAAAAATACTCAACAAAATAACGTCTGTTAAAAAAAAAAAAGATGAGCTTTAAAAAATATGAGAATTTTAAAAGGCAAACAAATTACTATTATTGCAAAACAAAGGGTAAAGACTGCAACCAAAAGCTAGAAGCTAAAAAGTCTAGAGACTCACAAATACGTGACATATGAATAAAAGAAGAAAAAATGGAAGCATAAAGTAAATTCATGTAAACCTGAGACTAAAATGAACCAATAAACTAGGTAAAAACTAAAAACATTATTGTAAATTGGAAAAAATGCAACAAAGCAAAGAATTACTAATACAAATGACCAAGTATGAAATTTAGCAAGATTTTTAAAAGTGGTAATAATGTAAAATTAACCGATAGACTAAGTTTTAAAAAAAAGGAATTCTAAATGGCAACCAACATGAAATACATAGTCATGAATTATACTGAAGTTTAAAATACTGTTTACATAAGGAAACACAGAATATACCCTAAGACCCATAAGAAAGTAATAAAAAAACACAGAATATGTTTACATAAGGAAACAGAAGATACCATAAGACACTAATTTTTGAGGTATTCAACTGCTGATGTCAAAAAGAATTTTAAAACCATTTTACAATTTAAGAAACAAAATTAGGAATAATTTCTGGTATGCAACTTAAATTCTGAAGAAATGACACAAAAGAAAGTTAGAAGAAATAATTCTACAACAGTTAAACATTACATCAATCTGCCTTTCCACTTAAATTTGAAAAAAAAGGAAAAAAAAGTAAGACCTAAAAAACATAATAGAATATCAACAATATACCAACATCAGACATAAAAGAAACAACAGAAGTTTCAAGCTCTTCAGGAGGAGATTTGTATGTGGACAGGAGCACTATATTGTTAGTGCAAGGAATATAAAATATAATCAATTGAATATAATATGTAAACTATAGGGGAGGAAAACAAACTATCAAAACTTCAAAATAAAAAGAAAACAACAGAGATACTGCAACGACAAAGCATATCTAATTGTTATCACTCCTATAACTAGATTCAAATTATTCTGTTATCAATAAATTAAAGGTAGGCAAAAAGAACTCTTCAATGTAAATGTATCATGGTTCAAAATATTAAAAAAAACAAAAACAAGAAGTAACAGAAATAAACCAAAGCAAATGATATCTCCTTAGGTTGTTCATCTTATTTCAATATCATATTTCTTCAGGGGTGAGTTAGGAAGACACTCTGGATAATATGTAAATTTGTTTTAAACCTCAACAACATGGTTTAATACAGTAAATTAGATAATTCACTCTGTAGTTTTAAAAAGCCCATGACAAATAAGCTTAAATATGTATATTAGACTCTTAAAAATCTAATATCTAAGAACCACCATTACTTAGAACCAGTTACCTCTTAGACTTGACATAAAAAAACATCTAAACGGTATATCCATTATCAAAAGTAACAATTCAAGATGATTCCTTACAGGGTTCAAAAGCCCAAATATTTAAAATATTACATTCTAAATATTACATTATAATTAGAAAAACCATACGAATCAGAACTTACTTGTTCCTCCAAGTGATCTAAATCCTTCTCGAATATTTTGTGTAAACATAGGAATAATAGGCTAAAGAGAGAATTTGAATTAAAAAGTAAATAAATCAATCCATTCAATGTCTCCATTGAGTCACTAATGTAAACTTTTGAGGACCTGTTTAAGATTATGAAAATAAGGTATTTTTAGAATAAAGGTATACTTTATCACCAGTGTGATTTATCAGACTAAATTTAACTTGATTATTTTAAAAAATATAAGTAGGAAACACTACCCTCTAGTGGTAATATATAATATTTCATTTACCACTTTTCCTATCATTCCACATAAACCCTTGAAACTCAAAATAAAGATTACAGTAATCATAATTTCATTAAATAAAATGAATCTGGTAAATTCAATTGGTTTTAGTGTGCTACTGAATAGTATGCTCACTGAAGAAAAAGTTGCAAGATGGAGATTCTCTCTACAAAAAATTTATATAAATTTAAATGACACGTTTTGGCAAGATGCTGTCAAGATATTAATGAAATACCACTTTTTTTTGTAAGCTTATTAAATCTAAAAATGTTCAACAACAATGAAAAGTAAGTACAAGACTCACTGCAAAAAAAAGCATATATAGAAAAGAATTCTTTACATCAATTTTGGAGAGTTTCTGCTCACGTTTATGGGTTTTATTTTTCCATAAATATCAATGATTATGTATGATTTTTTTAAATGGAGATCTTAACTAAATGTCATAAAACAACGGATGAAGTAGCAAAGGATCATGTAAGGAGGTTATGCCATGGTGAAACTGAAGTAGATAAAAAACTGAAAGAAACACTCTAAAATATACACAAAATATACTGAATTAAATGATGTTTTAGAATAGATAAAACTGGGGAGAGGGGGCAAGTACCACTTTACTTACAGTCTACCATCAGCATTTGCCTCAATCAGAATTACCTGCCTCAGTGAGCAGGGTTTGAGACATTTAAATAAGCTGATATTTAAAAAGTCATTCCTATTCAGCTTTGGAAAACAGTAAAATATAGTGGACTGAAGGAAAGAGACTAAAAGTATAGCTTTCTTCATAAAACTTATTGCCTCACATATAACTAACTGATCATTTATTTATTGTATCTCTCCTATCATCAGAAGGAAGACCCCTGATAGCAGGGACATTGCTGTATCCCAGCACCTAGAAGAGTGCCTGGAATAGAGTTAGTGCTAAAAGAAAGTGTGATGAATGAACACATAGAACAGAGAAACATTGCTGCTAATGAATTAAGTTTGTGTTCTCCGAATACAAAGGGTCAGAAACAGGCAGCGGCAATCTCAAAAGCAGTGAGGAAAAAGAGCAGCCAGGTAAAGAAAAGAAGTCAGATGAAGAATTTAAAATTTGACAGAGTTAATTCACAAAACAAACACATAAGACAAAGTACATTGACTCTTTTGTAAAAAATTCAGATTATGATCTAGAAAATCACCACTGGTTTTGTAAAATAAAATGAAGGTTGAAATCCTAATCTCTTAAATAGTTATAAAGTGTCTTTAGAGGTGAGAACTTAAAATGCCCAAAAAGGAACAGAAACCATTCAGCTCATATATACACCATTTTTCCTTCTCTGACCAGCACTGCTGAATTTATGTCTACTGACTAGCACGAACCCCGAAGCTTGTATTCAAGTATGCACTTTATAAAGACTCTTCAGGTTACATATCATCCTTTAAATAGCTAACTCTCCGCAAGCTGGACATTTCTAGACCCTACTAAAGAGGAGAAAGCGTACCCTAGCAGGCTCAGCATTCCAGGCTATAGACTGGACACATGGTTTCTAGATTTGCATTCAAGCTTGCAGCCTTAAAGCTGCAAGCATTACCTTATTACACCTTGATGTTGTAGTACAGTTATTCATTCCTTTTTCCTTGTGCACACTTTGTATACAAGGTAGTTGCATAAGTAACGCAGAATTAAATCCTGTTTACATGTATCCGTGTCTCTGTATGTATGTGTGTACACATATGTGTGCAAGAGAGAGGGAAGGTGTATTTTGCTAAAACTATTCTTGGGGAATCAGTTCAACATGGTCTTGGAGTCTTAAGTTTGCCACTAAAAAAGTGGGAACCATTTGACAAGTTGCTTACCAAGTCTAAGCCTCAGTTTCTTCATGTAAAAAAAAGTGGATAATAGGGGCTGGCCCGGTGGCACAAGCGGTTGAGTGTGCCCGCTCGGCTGTGGTGGCCCAGGGTTTGCTGGTTCGGGTCCCGGGCGTGCACCGACGCACCACTTGTTAAGCCATGCTGTGGTGGCATCCCATATAAAGTAGAGGAAGATGGGCACGGATGTTAGCCCAGGGCCAGTCTTCCTCAGCAAAAAAAGAGGAGGATTGGCATTGGATGTTAGCTCAGGGCTGGTCCTCCTCACAAAAAAAAAGGGGGGGGGGATAATAATAATTTTCCTACCTCAAAGGTTTTTTATAGATTGCAATAATACATATAAACAATTTTATTGAAACAAATGCTATTTTCTGTTACATCTGTTGTTTTCCAATTAGAGAAAACAGGCAAATTTTTTTCCCAACTTATTTAGATTCGAAGCTACCTAAAAATTCTTATCGAAATCATAATTCCCAGGAATTCACAAAATAAGGATTTATGTTATATCAAAAAGCCTGTAACTTTCAGATGAACCTTAACTATTTTCTACCAATATTTTGTGAACCTGTATTGACAGTCTAGATTTTTTCAGTTTAATTTCTATGTCACAATTTAAATGTAGTTAATCCTGAAACAACAGTCAAATTTTTACTCAAAGTTTACGATAATTCTCTGAGGCCTGTGAAGGGGTTTTCCAGACAGGATACTTGTGCCATCTACAACTATATCCATATACGACTGAAAGCTTTCCCTCACATATCTGGAAGGCCGCTCTAACCTCCAGGTCAGCAGACTCACTGTGAACGCAGTCAGGGAGGGCAACGGCACCGTTGCCTGCAGTCCTGAACTGAGTGCTCTGCTCTGCTTCTGCCTTGCTGTGTGACCCGATCCCTCCATCCCTTCATCTCTCTGTGACTGAGCTTCCTCATCTGTAACATTGGAATAATTACATATGTCACCTACTTACTGCAGGAGGACCAACATAAAGCCTTTAAAAGCACTGCAAGAAGTTGAAGTGGTACAATATTTATCAAACTTATAATGCTATTTTGTAAATCAGTAATGTTAAAGATTTTTGTTTTCAAACTTGTAAAAGGCTGTTTATTAAATTTTCTCAAGTTTTTGTATAAAAACCTTAACTAAATTATCTAGATTATGTTAATTATCTAGAAACTCTTTCAAGGACTGGAAAAGGAGTTCCTTTCTCTATATAATTTCTTTCTTTCAGGGCTTCTTCCAGGTAATGTTCCTTAAAACTGTCAACTTAAGGATGAGAAATTAGAATCCCATGATTGATTTATGTGATTCCAAATCTATTTTCGTCATTTTTATCTTAAGACTTAGAAGAAATAATTCTTTCAAAATATAAGCCTAAAAATTGAACTGTCTGATTAGGTTTTCAGCTTTTATCATTGCTTTAATATACATTACACTGATTTTTCTTAATTTTTGTCCAACTCTGCCTATATCCTTTTGTATTCTATATTATTCATATAGCCTAAGGTTTTGTTTTCTACATCAGGGCTTAAGACTTTTTGGAAAATAAAATGTGCTATAAATTAATTTTCTATATCACTAATACTATTAACATAAAATTAAATTCAAAAGGATCCTTTCTAGTAGTGTTTAATACTGTGTTAAGAAAAACCAATTCAATTCAACAAATACGAATAGCCTACTAAGTACTAGTCATTGTACTAGGGACTCAATATAAAAGATGGCCTTGTCCTCAAGGAGTTTATAATCTACTATAGGACAGTAGTGTTTAAATTTTTATGTTGTCTATTACTATACACTTGGGCAAGTACATTAACTCTTATACTAGGATCACATTATCAAAGCACTATAGCAATAACTTACTTCTAGGAGTTACATACATATATGTAAAGGAGAGAATAGAGCTCAATGCATTTAACTTTGCAATTAAAAAGTAAAAAACAATTTCCACTCTTCTTCCAATACTGGTCTTGGGTTAGAATGAGTCATCCATCATCTTTTCCTTTTTAATCAACAGTTTGTATTTGCAAGATGAACTGGCAAGCTAAGACTGCAGACTGGTCTCCTTACGTGGCAGCAATGAATATACAAAAAAACTGAAATGCGCAAGTACTGGCAGTACTCAACTAACTGGCCTGGAAAAAGAATACCACCTTGTCAAAGGTACTACAATTTCTTTTTCTGACAGACAATCTAAAACAAAAACAAAGAAGAAACATTCCATAAGTAATAAATAAGTGTTTCATAAGATAAAGTACAATATGGAGACCAAAAAGCTAAGAAATATTTTCCAAAGCAAAAGAAAAGGACAAAATGGCATTCACATTCTCCAGTCTACTAAGTAGAGTACAGTGAATCCCAGAGCAACACTTAATTTTAGTGACTAATTCACTTGTAAAGTCTTTTAAAAAGATCTAAATTACACTAATACCTATCTCTCATCTTTATTCATACTGTTAGATAGCTGATCACATTTGGTGATAAAAAAATGTTAGGAGTCATATAGTATTTGAGTCCTATTGTTACATAAATTGGTCACAGATAAAAGAATTGTAAAGGAAACAACCAACAACCAGCAATGAAATACGCCAACTCAGTTGTACCAAAGGATTAAAACACATAGAATTGGATTGATTATACTTATGAAAAAAAGATAACTGAAGGAATACAAAGAATTTTACAAATCTTATTAAAATAAGCCAGATTTTGAAATTAAAATATCACTTTGCTGGATATTTGCCAGATTGATTTTTTTTAAAGATGGCTTTCCATGCATAAGGAATATTTCTCTATTGTTACCTCTTAAAGAGTTATACATACTAATTTTTAAAGTAGTGTAATGTATCTAAATTCTTATATACTTTGGCTCACTATTTAAGCATTTATTTTAAATTCAACCTAGCTTTACTTTAATAATTAGTTTTATACAACTCACCACTTTTGCATCAATTGCAACCTGAGCAAAGCCTTTACGATTACCCCATATGATGTTGTAGGTTTCATCACTAAGTAGGGCTTCTCGAACTCCACCTGGTGAAATAGCTAACAAGTGACCACTCCTCAGAATTTCAACACATTTTTCTCTTGGTCCATGTAGAGCACAAAATACATCAAGTAATAAACTAAACCCTGTAAGAAACATTAGAATGAAGATATATCTTAAGTACTTCTTATCTAATTTTTTAAGACAGAAAGCTTCACAATCTACATAATTTACTATCTATACTTAAATCAGTAAATTCTTTTTTACTTTTTTAAAAATCAACAAGAACTCTTAAGGTTAACATAAGGTTAATATTGCTGGTAAAGTAATAGCTATACCTTATTGATCACCTATTAATGATCATCTCCTTAGTGATCACCTACTACTCTGGCTACTTTACATGTTCAAACTCTTATTAAAATTCACAAAAACCTTGGAAAACAGGGATTCGTATCTCCACTTTACAGATGAGGAAAGTTGGCTCAGAGAGCAGTAGCTTGCTCAAAGTCACACACCTAGCAAATGGCAGCGCAGAGATTCCAGTCCAGGTATGTCTAATCCAAAGCTCCTTCCACTGCATCTCCTGGCCAAACACTGTCTACAGTATTTGTTAGAGCACTCAGAAATGGTATCCCATCAGCAATCACAAATCTAATCTTCCATGAACCCTATAAGAGAATCACTCAAGAGAATGTGAATCTGACTATGCTTAGCCCTGCCAAAATTGGCAAGCCATAATCAAATCTACTGAAATTAAGTCAGATGATGCTAATTCCACAATTAAATTTTTTAAAATCCATAATAATAGCAAAATCATTAAGAGTTTTTAATAAAGTGAGTGTTTAACTCAGGAACAGCTAATTCCAGGTCTTAATATTATACAGTTTTCCAAATTATTACTACTTATAGATGAAAGAAATAATCCTATCAGTAATTAAATATTTTAACCAAATCCTAAACTGGAACTTCAGAGGACTGATGTTAGTATACATTATTCTTTGAGACTGGGAAATATGGGGGTGGGTAGTGAAAACTGTGCAGACAAACCAAACTTCTCATAGGTTTAAGGATCTGAAGTAAGATTATAAATATTATTAAGACTGAAATAGTTTTCATCCTACATTACATTAAAAGTTCACTGATTTAACTAGATGCATTCTCATAGCAAATGAACAGGGGAGGTTTCATAAATTACAAGATCATAAAGAGGAAAAATTTTTTAAAAGCCAAATGCTAAATAAAAATATTCACATTCTATTATATATATAAATAGAAAAAAAAATGGAAGCAACCTAATGTTCCATAAGAGAAAACTACATAAGTAAATATTTTAGTCATACATTAAAACTATTCTTTATATAACATGGTAAAATGTTAATGCTAAAATTAAATTTTTTAAAAAAAGAACACAAAACAGTTTGCAAACGTGAAAATATTCAAGTTAAAAATGAAGTAAAATAAAGCAAAATGGTAGCTGGTTATGTTAGGGTGGTAAGACTATAGCGATGTTCTACTCTTCTCTAGTTTCTAAATTTATTATAAAGTGATCAGATTACTTCTAAAGAAAAACCTTTTATAGCCAATTTAGTTTAAAGACAAAGCACAAGGGCTTTTTAGTGACTCAAGGATACCCAAAACTTTAACCATGTCTATGAAAGGCACTGAGTAGACTGTTATTTAATTCACTGCTTGGTGTTTGTCTTGTCTGTTGATGGGTGGCCTTTGCTTTTATTATTCCAGAGAACATATTATAAACTTTCTTAGCTTGTTTCTGGTGATTTAGTGACAGAAGAAAATAAGATTTAATCTCAATGAGTTTATTTTAGAATGATTTTTTTAAAACTTTACCATGTTTGAAACCACTCAGTTAATTAATCTATTTTAAAAGGTAGAAAGCCTTTACGAACAGATTAAAAAGAATGTAGTCTGGGGCCAGCCCAGCAGCACAGCGGTTAGGTGCACGTGTTCCGCTGTGGCGGCCCGGGGGTTCGCAGGTCCAGATCCCAGGCGCACACCGATGCACCGCTTGTTAAGCCGTACTGTGGCGGCATCCCATATAAAGTAGAGGAAGATGGGCACGGATGTTAGCCCAGGCCCAGTCTTCCTCAAGAAAAAAGGGGAGGACTGGCACTGGATGTTAGCTCAGGGCTAGTCCTCCTCACAAAAAAAAAAAAAAAAAATGTAGTCCTCAATCTTAAGATTTATAAGTCTACCAGGCAAGTCAAGTATGATAAAAGACATAATAGACTCTATTATGTCTATCCTATTAAGACAGGATTTCTGAGGAAATATTATATTACATGAAGACAAAATATATGCTGGCTAATTTTTATTTTTATTAATTTTGATTTGCTATCAAACTCTAATTATTATAAAATTAAACTCCAAAAATCAATACCTCGTTGAAGAAATTCATATGAAAAAAATCAACTACCTTCTATACCCAAATATAAATTATTAATTGTTTGGCAAAAGTTATGATTTATTTTTAAAAAGTGACATTCAGGATTTAACTTTGGAAAATAATGACTAAATACCTGTTAATAAAGAAAGTAAATTTTGGCCATAAAGTTTTTATATTTAGATATATTACCTAAACAGGATAATCAGATACTCTCAAATTGGAGTTCCAAGTGTGTTACCCTAAAAAGGCGAAAAGCTTTTCCAAATGATACCAGAGAGCTCAAAGATATAGACTATCACATAACTTGATCGTGTTAATTAAATATTTTAATATCACTATCCATAGTGAAAATTTACCTGGAATTTTAAAGACAAAGTGATCAGCTACTACTCGGCAAGTTCTGCCTTTATGGATAAAAATTTTAGCCATGAAGTAGTAAAAATCTATGGGAATAGCTCCATGATAAAAAATTATAAGTGCTGGTCCTTCCTCTGGTATTTTTTCCATTCCATGAACTTCATAACCTGTTAGAAAGACAAAATATAAATACTTAAAATATATTTATTAGTTTATTTACACTGAAGGATGGTTACTAACTCAGAAACTCAGTCTTTTCTTACAGAAGTGTATGGGCCTTGCTGTTTCCCATCCACTTTCCCTTCTTCTTCCCTTCCTCTTTCCCCTTCCTTCCCTTCTTGAACAAGTCAGTCCTACAGCCATGAGGTGGGCCAGAGGGCAGCAGGCCCTGTGTGGAGGGCGGTCTGGAGTATTTGAGCGCAGCCGGGGTGAGGAGGGCACTCACACGGGGTGTCCTAGAGCGGGCAGTCGAAGCGCAGGCACAGGAGAAGAGCCTGGAGTAGAGTGCTGCGGCCTGAGCGGGAAAAAGCGGGGAGCCAAGGTTGGGACGAGCATGGGGCCAGAGCCTGCCTGAAATGCGGACGGCACCCAGACACCTAAGTGGCCTGGTACTCGATGTCACAGCCCAAGTGGAGTAAGATGCCATCTGTGAGTGGCAGAGGATGGTGGCAGTGATGGGAGACTAGTTACATACAGGGGGATTGATAAATAAGTCTACATATTAAGGATAATGTGAGCCAGGCTTCTCAATGTTAGAGAAGGTGGTTGCAAATACAGAAAAGGAGAGAACTAGAATAAACTCTGTAGTCATAAGAGAACCTTGCTCCCACCCCAAGAACGAGAAAAAGCAGCATGTCAGAAAGCTGAGGTCCTCTCAATCAGATGAACTGAGCTCCCAAGGGTGACAACCCCCTCTAACGAGAGACAAGAAAACTGAGTATGGGTGGAAGAGGCAGGTGCCATACAAGTGGTTAAGAAGAAAACAACTGAAATGTTAACAAATACTTAAAGACCAAATGTAGGCGAGCACTGAGTGTAGAATCCCTGGGAACCCCAGACACAAACACGAGTCCACTCTCACTCACCAGCATTCCTCGACAGGCCTTGGTGGTGCTCATAAGACAAGTCAGGGCAAGGGCAGGCAAGAAACCCAAGAGAGGCCCTGCTAACGGTACAGAGAACAAAACCCCTTGCTTCCTGGAAGCTTCTCTTGTAAAAGCAAAACCTGACGCTGGGAGAGGTGCAGAAAACCCTTCCACCCCTTCTAAGAAAGGATATATGCAAAAGGCATCTGAGATGCTGGGAGGGACAGAGCTCCACACCCGCCTTCTCCTCTCCTCTGCCTCGCCCTGCCATCCCAGTCTCAGGCAAAAGGCCACTATTCCTAGGGAAGGGTAGAAGCCAAAGCATCTGCTACCGGGAGGTAGGGGGTAGGACCAGGGTCCTGAAATTGCATAAAGCAGAGATCTGCTCCACTGGGAGGAAGGGCAGGAAACTTGCTCCCAACCCCAAATCCGCCCCCGCCACACAAGGCAAAGTTTGCCTGCTACAGAGAAGAGGGAAAGAAACACTGAGAAAGCCTTACCTGAGCCTCAGGCATACAGGGCCTGTGTAAGATTCTGGCTGAACCAGGAAAATCGAGGAGTGCCCTCGCCACCCCTATCCCGACTACAAGCACTGCATGGAGTTACAAGCAAACGCAACCTTTTCCTGGGGGAGAGGCAGGAGCCTACAGAGAGACCCCTTCTGTGGCACAGGTATACAAGATTGAGGGTGGAGCAGTAACTGAGAAAAACCCTCTGGTACCCCGAGCCCTATACTGTGCATAAGGTAGCATTAGGATTTTGAAGTCTGCGCTGAACTGAAGATAATTATAGCTACAATAAAACCCAAGCCCAGTTCAACTACTGAGTGACTGAATTAACCACCACCTCATTCACTAAATGGCCTAACAGAAAAAGGCCAATTTTCAGTTATAAACACTATTTACATCAGTCTCTACTGTTCTTTCACAAACAATGCCCAGAATTCAATAAAAAAAATTATGGGACATACAAAACAACATGAAAAAAAAATCCCTTGTCAAGAGATTGTTTAATCAAAAGAACCAGACTCAAATGTTTAAATTATCAGACAATAACTTTAAAATAACTGGGCCAGCCCTGTGGCTTAGCGGTTAAATGCGCGCGCTCCGCTACTGGCGGCCCGGGGTGCGGATCCTGGGTGCGCACCAACGCACCGCATCTCCGGCCATGCTGAGGCCGCGTCCCACATAACAGCAACTAGAAGGATGTGCAACTATGACGTACAACTATCTACTGGGGCTTTGGGGAAAAAAAAAAAAAAAGGAGGAGGATTGGCAATAGATGTTAGCTCAGAGCGGTCTTCCTCAGCAAAAGAGGAGGATTAGCATGGATGTTAGCTCAGGGCTGATCTTCCTCACAAAAAAAATATATATATATAAAATAATTATAGTTAATATGTTAAAGATCTAGTGTAAAAAGTAAACACAAGCATAATCAGATTAGAAATTTCAGCAGATAGAAGGAAATTATTAAAAAAAGAGTCAAATGGAGAGGCTATATACTTGAATGAGATCTAGAGATTAGATATGAGTAATATATCAATGTTAATTTCCTGATTTTAATGGTTTTATTGAAGTTAAGTAGGAGAACATCCTTGTTTGTAGGAAATATTCACTAGAAGTGTTAAAGAGAGGGTAATGTAGGCACTTACAGTCAAATGATTTAGGAAAATAAGTTCTTTGTACAATACTTGGAATATTAATTTTTAAAAAGTCTATGAATAAAAACAACAATCTTATTAGCTTCTATGGAAAAATCATGTAATATCAGAGACTCACAGAATCTACAATGTACAAGAACCTTCAGGTTCCAACCTAACAGATAATATTAGAACTTAGGACTATTAGATTGAGGTTATCCAAGGAGTCACACATCTCTGAAACATCAAGCACACTTGATTGAATCTGCTAGCTTCTAGGAAACAACCCGGACGCTTCTGTGTAAGCTTGCTATAGAGTAGTTCCATAGAAGTACAAGCAGGTTGTGAAAGCCGTAATGAAATGAGCAGATAAGGGGGAGCAGGTGAAAAGGGCCAGGGTGGAGACATCAATTACGTTATAACTTCCCTATGAGCTTACACAGCCTAGAGTATAATTTAATAGTGAGTCATAAAATAATTCACTGACAAAAATAGGAAAAACTCTTAACTAGTGCAAACCAATGCAAAATAAAATGCCATTTAAACTGTTAAATACAAATGGATAACTTAATAATGCTGCAAACTTTTATTTCATTCACAAACATAAGACATATATATACATATATAAATTATTCTTTAGAAATTCCCTCCATTCTATTAATTAAAAACAAAAAAGATTTTATAGAATCCAACTAGTACATGAGGAGGAAAAAAACTGTGATGAGAGATTTGAACTAGATGTCAAGAAAACATCTGTCCTGTATTACAAGCAAGATTAGAGACTCATGCCATCCCTTACCTCTCCTTCCTGCCACAGTGTAAACCCTATTCCAAGTCACTGTAAGCAAGAACAAGAGTTTCAGTACGGGAAGCCAATGACAGGACAAAAAGGGTGGTAGAGATGGGGAGAGGGATCATTTCTGGAGGCTTCCTGCTAACTTAACCCCAATTCAAGGTTGGCTTCCTGGCTGTCCCT